>NW_017670535.1:348255-587058 GCF_001879085.1 Nicotiana attenuata
GGGGGTTTGATGCTGCTAGGTTGTTCTCTAGAGATTACGTTTTAATTTCATTCTTATATGGGTGTAAGAATTAATATTGGCCATTGGATGAAATTAGATCAATGGCTATGATTAAGCAGGGTTTGATGGGTGAGAAAAGAGTTTGGGCTAAAAGAGATTGTGAAGAATGGGCCTTTGTCTTGCTGGACATCCGAAAATGAGCTCCCAATTGGCCCAATTTTGGGTTATTCAACTTTTAGAAATCTGAAAATTCATTAACAAAAAACCCCAAACCTTCTCCTAAAAATAATTTAAAGTACTTACTAAAATATAAGATCACTCTTAGTTAATTAGAAAAGACTACTAAAATAAAACTAAATATTAAAGTGAAACTATTTTTTGGTATTTTTTAAGACTATATACAAACAAAAGTAGAGAAAAAGTTGATGAAAATAGTAGTAGAATTAGAATAATGTCACTACAAAAGGACTAATGACCTCAATAAAAAATGAAACATATTATTGTGTTTTTAAATTGTAATTTGAATTGATATTGACTAAAACTCCATAAAAATTAAAGTTAAATTAAATAAATATTTTAAACACTAGAAATAGCTCAAAAACGTGACGGGTCAAAAATTACGTGCTTACAACTGCCCCTCTTTGCTTGGAAACACGAAGCGTTTTTGAGCAAAGAATCAAGTAAGAAACGTAATTAATTTCTGACCTAACACTTATTCAAACCAAAACGAAGATGGACAAAAGATTGTGACCGAGCCCTGGTATCTGAGCTGCCTACATGTCCTTGGCTATAAAGGAATCAGGTCACGTGTAGTTTAGAAGTGTGAATGAAGTGATGGAGTATGTGAAGAGGATGGGAGAGTAGAGTGAGGTTCCGTCGAGGCTCCAGTCTGTGGTCCTATTATTACCATCAAAATTAAAATCTAAAAGAACTAACAAGCCTATCAGCTATGAGTTACAAGATTCTTATCTATAAGTCTTCTGAAAACTTGATCTTGAGCCTTGAATGGTTCTTCATGCAGACTTTTAATTTGAACCTTGATGCTTGCTAGCTGCAGGTGCTAGTTCATTCTTCTACGGCTTCTTCCGATAAAAACGGGGAATGCAGTGCTCGTGACTTCAGTCATGTCTTGAGCAATTCACATATTTCATATGCTTTTGCATTTTGGATTCACTTCTTTTTTCTTTTCTTTTATTCTGGATTGAGACTTCTTCTTCTGTCATCTCGAACCCTGTGTCTCGAGGTAAAACCTGCTCAGACACCAAATTAAAACATGCAAACGAAAATTTTCTTCCCCAGTTTTCACTAGGAAAATTTTGTGATTGGCAAAATTGTAAATCACCTATGCTATTGATGAAAGATGCATATGAGAGTAAAACTAAATACTCGACTAGGATGTGCGTCTCCTGTGAGATTGAGCTTAAGAAAAACTATAAACTAAGCTTGAATAAATTAATAATCGACCCTATTCTCCAGGCAAGATCCCTTGAACATTAAGAAAAACTAAAGACTGAAAACTTAAGGAAACTAACAATTGACCCTATTTTCCAGGCGGGACCCCTGAACTTAAGAAAACTAAAGACTAACAACTTGAGGAAACTAAAAACTGACTCTATTCTCCAGGTGGGACACCTGAACTGAAGGAATGCTAAAGCTTAACAACTTAAGAAAACTAAAATCTGACCCTATTCTCCAGTCGGGAACCCTGAACTAAAGGAAAACTAAAGACTGAAAACTTAAGGAAACAAAAAACTAACCTTATTCTCCAGGCGGGACCCCTGAACTTAAGGAAAGCAAAAGGCTGAAAACTTATGGAAACAAAACTGACCCTATTCTCCAAGCGAGACCCCTAAACTTAAGGAAAACTAAAGATTAACAACTTAAGAAAATTAAAAACTGACCCTAATCTCCAGGCGGGACCCTTGAACTTCAGGAAACTAAAGACTATCAACTTAAGAAAATTAAAACTGACCCTATTCTCCAGGTGGGACACCTGTATTCACGAAGAACTAAAGACTGATAACTTAATAAAACTAAAAACTGACCTTATTCTTCAGGCGGGATCCCTGAACTCAAATAAAACTAAAAGCTAACCATATTCTCCAGGCGGGAGCCCTGGACTTAAGGAAAATAAAAGATTAAAAACTTAAGGAAATTAAAATTGACCCTATTATCCAGACGGGACCCTTGAACTCACAAAAATCTAAAGATTGGTAACTTAAGAAAACTAAAACTGACCCTATTCTCCAGGCGGGACCCCTGAACTCAAGAAAAACTAGAGATTGGTAACTTAAGAAAACTAAAATTGATCCTATTCTCCAGGCGGGACTCCTGAACTTAAGGAATGCTAAAATTAACAACTTAAGAAAACTGAAATTGACTCTATTCTATAGGCCGGACCCCTGAACTTAAGGAATGCTAAAATTAACAACTTAAGAAAATTGAAATTGGCCCTATTCTACAGGCGGGATCCCTGAACCCAAGTAAAACTGAAGACTAACGACTTTAGGAAACTAAAAGCTGACCTTATTCTCCAAGTGGGATCCCTGAACATAAGGAAAACTAAGGACTAACAACTTAAGGAAATTAAACACTGACCCTATTCTCCAGGCGGGACCTGACCTAAAGGAAAACTAAAGACTGGAAACTTAAGGAAATAAAAACTGACTCTATTACCCGTGAACGTAAGGAAAGCAAAAGACTGAAAACTTAAGGAAACAAAAACTGACCATATTCTCCAGGCGAGACCCCTAACTTAAGGAAAACTAAAGATTAACAACTTAAGAAAATTAAAAAACTGACTCTATTCTCCAGGAGGGACCCTTGAACTTAAGGAAACTATAGGCTATCAACTTAAGAAAATTAAAACTGACCATATTCTCTAGGCGGGACCCCTGAACTCACGAAGAACTAAAGATTCTTCCGACTAGGGGAATGTCTAGGAGGTAAAAATTTTCTCAAATAGCCTTTTTGCTGACAAAATTTGGGCACGACACCTGAAAAATTCAAGCTTCCAAGCTTTGATTTGGGCATAGTCCTCGCCCCTGTTTCAAACAAAGAAAACTTGTGAGTTTAAAACATGGTAGTTGGTTTGTGGCCTTGATCTTGAGGGCGATTGCTCCTACACTTGCCACGATAACTTTGATTTCAGCTTGGAATATTTTGCTTGTTATTGACTAACCGTTTTTCTGTCAACTTTTATCACAGAAAACACCTCTGATCCGACCGTTCAAGCCCAAATCCCTCTATCTGTTGCATTGTGCTCATGAATTGACATTTGCCGAGCCTTTGCATTTCACATGAATCCCAAAACATGTCAATTGTCACCAACTCAGTGTGCATACTGCTCTTTCCTGACTTATGCCACTTTGATGTGCTCACCAGGCTCTGTTTTGTGCAATTGGAAAGCTGGTAGCAAATTTTGAAGTCATTTCTCACTTGTTCTGACCAAAGAGACTCAAAAAAGAGGACTTAAACAAAGAAAGAGGAATATAGTAAGGGGACAATGGAAAGAGATGATATCTAACAAGAAAATTACAAATTAGAAACTTATCTGATGTGGATACCAACTCTAATGATCATGACACGCATTTTGATTAAGTGGCTAATATGTCCAGTAAGTCCATTTTTCAATTCTTGTCATACCTTCAACCTTTGGGATTGGGCTCCAATGATCCAATTGTTCTATTAGATGTACAATCCTTATTTGACTTGTGGTTCCCCGAAGGGTTTTCACCATCAAACCTCTTTCTCTCAACTCACTGTCGCCTTATGGTACCCGTGAGGGTTTTCACCAATAAGACTCTCTCATTTTGTTCTTTTCTTCTTATTTCTTCTGATTTTGCAGATGACAAGGCATTAACCATGGTAAAAATATCATATGCTCCTAGCATGTCTAACTCGACACTCTCAAATATTATCTAAAAGGTCTTTTTTGGACTGTAATGTGGCTTTTGGACATGGTTAGAAGGAGAGGATATCATAAAGGCTCAAAATAACTAAGACAACAAGGTTAATTTATTTACAACTTTTGGAATCCATTTTAAAACTTTGCCTCAATTTCTAAAACAAGAGAATTTGATTTTTTTTGAAATGGAATTTCTAAGGAAACTGCCCCCCTCTTGACTTCATGGGATTATGAAATATTTTATTTGGTGCGACCGAACCATAAGGCTACCTACGTATAAGACAAGAATCAGGTCGAACGTAGTTCAAAAGAATATTTTTTTTGTTGCTATTTTCTTTTCTTTTTTTCTTTTTTTTCTTTTTTCTTTTTCTTTTGGAATGAACTTTCTAAAACAAACCTATATGGACACGAACCTTTTTTTTTATGAATCTAACTTGATTCCAAAAGAGGGGAGATAAAAGAAATTAACATAGGCTTAAAAAAGGGGTACCGTATGGTATAAAGTGTTTGGGTAGCTGAAAGAGGGCCTCTAATTTTTGAAAATGCTAAGTACAACACATGCAGCTTGAGGATGAAAATTAAAGATCATGCATAGCATTTCATTTGCAGCATCGACATTGATATCATTGATATGCCTTCAACCTTTATTTAGTTCCTTGTCAAGTACAAAACTCTTGTTGGGTGATTCCCTCTTCACAATGGATATCCTCTGTCAATTTGGAGCAAACTCTTTGGCTTTATCTTGTAAATTGAGATGCACTTGAAATCAAAACTGCTGACTTCAAATTTTCTGGGATGCACTCTCTTGTAACACATTCTTGTAGTCATATTAACTTCCCAAACTATCTGCCCCAGTTTCACACAATTCGGGCTTTAAATATTCTCAAAATGTCCAAATCTTTACTTATTTTCCTCAACTGTCTCTGTCATCTTCAAAACTTGTTTCATTTGTTTCATGATTAGACTGACTTTTAAGACCAGGATGAGAATTACGCGTGCGTTTCATGTCACTAGAGTCAGCATGAAAGGAATTATGAAAAGGAAAAGAGAACTTAACAAAAACAAACAAGAAGTAACAGAAAATAGGGAATTACATTAAACAGACGGTGAAAGGGTTTGAACAACAAAACAAGCAACACAAAACTTGGTTTACAACCCTGGAACAACCTAAATAACACTAAACGAGGTAACAAGACTAATCGAGCTAGGAAAAACAAAAGGATAGAATGGTTTGAGTCACAAGACAATATCCGAATTACAACCCTAAAATGACCCGGACATCAGAAATAACAACAAAATAAACAACCAAAACTCCTCCCTGGCTAACCAAGAAAGGAGCGTCATTCCAATTACCAAGCTCGACATCTTAGCCACTGAGTCGCACATCGACATTACCCAGACCTTTACCAATTTCAATCACATTGACCTCAGCAGGTGGCTTTGGGGTCCCCTTTGCCAACTCATTTTTAAGATTAATTTCTGGGACCGAGACTGATAGCACTGAAAACTTAGCGGCGAGTGGCTCGCCAAGGAACTTGGAAGAGTTCTCATGTTCATTTTCGAAACAATCCATGCCCACCATATGCGTCTCATTATGAACAAGCAATGGACTTGGCTAGTATCCGCTGTATCTGGATTTTGCACAGTAATGTCACCTGCATCAATAAGCTTTTGAACTGCTCTTTTTAGATGCTAACACTTTTCTATGTTGTGCCCCGGGGCATTAAAGCAATACGTGCACCTTTGAGAATAATCAAAATTCTTTGGAGGAGGATTCAACATTTTTATCTGAATCGGCTTCAACATATCCAATTGCCTTAACCTTTGGAACAAACTAGCATATGATTCTCCAATAGGAGTGAAAGACTTTTCTCGTTGTTGCTGCCTTCTCATTGTGTACTCCAGCCTCAGTTGGAACCTCTTGCGGGTAGGTGGTTGATATGCTTGTAGAGGTGGGTAAGACATTTGTAGAGGTGGTGCAGGCCATTACGGGTCTTGTGGATGTGGAGCATATGGCGGTGCATTGTGGATAGAGTACTGGGAAGGTGAGGTATGACTTTGGGGACTTTGTGGAGAGAAGTAGAATTGGGGAGGATTATCTGTAGCGCGGGGATATTCATGGGGTTGATATTGAGGCTGAAGGCGTTGAGCAGGAATGCCCACTGGATCTTGTCGTTGGCAGGGCACAACAACATCTTTTCTATATCTCTTTCTCCCCCCCCCCCCAAATTAACTAAGATATTCTGAATGTCTTCTGTAGTATCTTTCAATGCAGAATAGCTTAGGATTTTGCCTGACTTGATTCCTTCTTCTACCATCTCCCCTATTTTTACCACATCATTGAAAGATTTACCCAAGGCCAAGATCAAATGACTGAAGTAGGTAGGTCCCTGAGCTTGTAGGAAAATCTTTACCATTTCTTCTTCATCAATCGGGGGACTGATCCGAGCAGCTTGTTCCCTCAATCTGAAACCAAACTCCCTAAAACTTTCCTCTGGTTTCTTTTCCATCTTAGATAGGGAGGAGCGTTCTGGGATAATGTCTATATTGTACTGAAAGTGTCGAACAAAATCTTGAGCCATGGCATCCCATGCATACCACTTACTGACATCTTGATGAGTATACCATTCCAAGGCTGCCCCACTCAAGCTCTCACTAAAATACGCCATCAACAACTCATCTTTCCTGCCAACACTTCTCATTTCACTGCAATAACCCCTAAGATGGGCTATTGGATCTCCACGCCCGTCATACAAGTTAAACTTTGGCATTTTAAACCCCGCGGGCAGATGAACATCAGGGAACATACACAATTCATTGTAAGACATGTTAATCTGATTTCCCATCCCTTACATGTTCTTTAAGGACTGTTCTATACCTTTCAGCTTTCTGGATATCTTGTCCCGCCCTTATTTTCCTGCAGACTTTTAATTTTTAACATAAGCTCATTCCAAGGGCTATGATTGTATGAGTCTAGGACCTTGTGGGCCAACTCTGGGGGGGTAGTATTGGGTATTAAGAGGTTTGAAATGGTGTTCACTGTTGGATCTATGAAAGAACTGTTGTTGAGAAGTTGTGATAGTGGGGATAGTGGATATGACATGAGGGCTATTTTTGGGAAATATAGTTAGAGAACGAATAATGGAGATACTAGGGAGGTTAGGAAAGCTATGATAAGCGGGAAAATGTGGAGAATATGGTGGATTATCTGACACTATGATCGAAGCTTGGGTAAGGGTAGCATCTAGGAAGTTAGGTGGTGGCCGGGATGGTGCTTTCCCAGTCATCCAAGCCTGATACATGTCCGCCATGTGTTGTCATAACGTCCTACCTCTTCAACCAACCCAGTGTCTCATTTAAACAATTGCTCTTGGGCACCAGTATCAACTAACTCAATTCCTTTGTCATCTTCCATTGCCATTCGACTTTATGTTGTAGAGAAGAGTAATAGTTTAAGAACCACAAACCAACCACCCTTCTGTTATAATGAAGATAACACAGAGGAACCAAAAAAAGTCATCACGTTATCATAGGGCATTTAACATTGGATAATCTCACAATATGTGCAATACACCTAATCACAATTATCGGTTCTAAAATGACTTCGAGGGTGCGAAAGTCAACTTGGCATCATCCCAATTTTACTTCTCTTGCCCTTTTCTTCTTCATTTCCTCTTTTCCGCTCCTTGATTTGCTCATTTCTTTCCTTTCTTTTTCTTTCTGATTATCTCTCTTTTCTTTCCTCTCATTTCTCACATCCCATAGCTTCATCCCTTTTTTTTTTAATTTTTTTAAATTTTAAAAACGATTCGATCCAACCCTATGTAGGTTGCCTACGTATCATGTGGAGACATGAATCAGATCTTAGATAGTTCGGGAAGATCAGGACTAAAGTAAATAGACTAACCTTTTTTTTTAATTTTGAATTTTTTTAATTTCCGAAAGAAAGACTTATGAAGAAGAAAGAAAATATTTTTGGATTTCGATTTGTTTGTTTTTTTGTTTCGTTTTTTGTTTTTGAGAATTTTTGAAAAGACAAACTTCTAAAGAAGAACGAAAACACTATTTTCTTCTGAATTTTGACTTTTTCTTTTGGTTTGGACTTTCAAAAGAAAAAATTCTAAAGAAGAAAAAAATATTTTTGAATTTTTGGACTTTCATTTTGAATTTATGAAAGAAAGAATTCTAAAGAAGAAAGAAAATATTTTTGGATCTTGACTTTTCTTTTCAATTATCGAAAGAAAAACTTCCGAAGAAGAATAAAAATATTTTTGGATTTTGAGAAGAATTTAAAAGAAAAATATTATTTTTTTTGGATTTTTTTTTAAAAAAATTGGGGTCTCAAAATAGACTTTTCTAAAGAAGGATGTAAAGGAAAATATTTTTGGATTTTTTGAAAATTGTGGGCCAGAACGATGAGGTTTGCTTACGTATCTCACATGCAGTGAGAATCAGACCTGCGTAGTTCGTCCAGAAGCAGAGAATATTTTGAAATCTCAGTCTATTTTTCAAGATTTTTGCGTAGAATCTCTTATTTTCTCTCCTCTTGAATTTCTCATTTTTTCATTTCATTTTTTTAGAAGCCAGTCAACATGCAAACCAGATCAAACAAAACTCACAAGTAGCACGTATGATGCATTAGGATGGTCCTTTATTTTGGGTACACCTGTCCTAGACGAGCCCAACCCCTATGTTGAGTCCCCAAAGTCAAATGCATGTGATGCAAACAAACGTTCCTACTAGGGATCCGACATGAGGCTATGTTATTCTAGGTTTAAATCCTGGGGGAATGTCTTAGACCGGGCTTACCCAAGCGGACAACTCGAGCAGAGGTTGAGGTAACGTACCGGGAGCTCGAAAGTCTACCCAGACTAGTTACTGATCCAACCTCGTTCTTTTTGGTATGATCTCTAACAGAAAAGTGGGTCACGCGTAAGTGTGCACCATATTTTTAGAAGACTCAAAAGGGAGGCGTAGGAAGACAGTTAATACAGTTCAAATAATATCAAAGCGATAAATTAAAGGCAATTAGCACATTAGGAACACAAACACAGTAATATCAACAAACACTAAAGCCAAGTATAAATTACATTAACAAGCTCGAATTCTAAATCCTGAACCATAGATTCTGGATTCGTTCCCAGCAGAGTCGCCAGAGTTGTCACACTTCCTTTATCCGAAGGAATAGGGTGTTTTTCCAATTAAAATGACATTAATCAAAATGGGATTATTTATTTGATTCAGAGTCGCAACTTGGGATAATTATTAAGGTGCCCCAAGTCACCAGTTTGTTTTAGAATCCCAAATCGAGAAAATTGACTTATTTTTTGTCCGCGAACACAGAAGACCGATAAGGATTCTGTAAACCTGAGGGAATGTATGAGGCACTCCCGAGTTCTGTGGTTTTAGCACAGCCGCTTCTAATTTATACTTGGCTTATTAATTTCTGATATTTTATATTTATGAGAATTTTGCGCATTTTTATCGTAAATCGCTTTTAAATTGTTTGATTATTCGTAATTTTGGAATCATCTTGAAAAAGTGTCACGCCTGCGTGTACTCGTCTCGTTTGGCGCGTCAAGAATCATGTCACGCGTACTTGTACACAATTCACAACACTTAATTTTTTAAGATTGTTTGGTCAAGTCGCGCGAATGCATACCTTAATTTATTTTGAGAATCATAATTATGTCACGCGAACGTGTACACAATTACGATAATAGATTAAAAGCGTGCCTAAAAGTATACTAGAGGTGTTCATTATTCTTCCTAAACTTTGAGATTAATGTGAGGTCATGATTTATGGATAAAATATTATTAAGGTGAAAGTGTATGATACTTGCGTATATGGTCTAAGTATATACTAGCGTGTGGTAATTATTTACGGAATGAAAGATGTATAAAGGCCAACCAGTGCTTGATTAAAAAGGCAGGCCTGCACATTTATTCTTACTAGACTCGTCATAACCTATTTACTAGGCCCAAAGCCTATTAATCTTAAAATCCTTGCCTAATGTCTCACCAAAGGTGTAAATTTATTGCAATCTCTTTCCAAAGAAAATGGTTAGTATTTAAAGAAGGAAATTTTACCTTAAAAAGGAGTGCAACAGTTGGTTTCTACTAATATGACCGAGCTGCTTACTATTGCTGCTGTTGTAATGACCCGGCCGGTCATTTTAAGAATTAACGCCCCGTTCCCCTATTAACTGCATTTTCCGTGTTTGTTTCTGCTATTGTGAGTTGTCGGGAGGATTCGTTTTGAGTTTCGGAGTGTTTTTGGACACTTAGTCCCTAAATGAGAGCTTAAGCTTTAGAATTTGGACCGTAGTCGGAGCAGTGTGAAGACGGCCTCGGAATGGAATTCCGTCAATTCCGTTAGCTCTGTTGGGTGATTTCGGGCTTAGGGGCGTGTTCGGATTTTGCTTTGGAGGTCCGTAGCTTAATTAGGCTTGAAATGCCGAAAGTCAAATTTTTGAAGTTTCCGGTTCGATAGTGAGATTTTGATATCAGGGTTGGAATGGAATTCCGGAAGTTGGAGTAGGTCCGTTTTACAATTTGGACGTGTGTGCCAAATTTCAGGTCATTCGGACGAGGTTTAATAGACTTTTTGATCGAATGCTGAAATTGAAAGTTTTGGAATCCTTAGGCTTGAATCCGAGGGTGTTTCGATGATTTGATGTTGTTTTGAGTGTTCTGAAGATTGGTACAAGTTTGAATAGTAGTATATGACTTGTTCGTATTTTTGGTTGAGGTCCCGGGGGCCTCGGGATGATTTCGGAAGGTTGTCGGAAGAATTGGGAGTTTGTTTGAGCAGCTTCAGCTGCTGAACTTCTGTCATAACCGCACCTGCGGATTGGGGAACACAGGCGCATGATCGCAGAAGCATGTGAGCAGCTGCAGATGCGGCCATGCACTAGAAGACCAGAAGTCGCAGGTGCGAAAGTTTGAGCGCACCTGTGAGACTGCAAGTGCGGTAAGTGAAGCGCAGATGCGGTTTTTGGGAGGTTAAGTGAGTTCCGCAGATGTGCACCTGGGGCCGCAGGTGCGGAACCGCAGGTGCGAGAAAAAGGACGCAGGTGCGGATTTCCTGGGCCAGAACCTATATAAGGTTTCTTTCGCGATTTCAGCTCTATCTTTCACCATTTTCACCCGAGATTGAAGCTTTTTGGGAGGTTTTTGAGAGAGAATTCAAGGGAGCTTCGAGGAGGTAAGATTTTTGGAACCAAAACTCATTTATATGGTATTATTCTACTGATTTGGCAAGAAATTCATGGAAAATGAGGGTTAAAATTGGGGGTTTAGGGTTTGAAATTGGAGACTTTGATTTAGGGATTTGAGGGGTTGTTTGTGGTCCGATTTTGATGCATTTGGTATGTATGAACTCGTGAGAGTGTAAGGATTCTAGTTTTGCGAATTTTATCCGATTCCGAGACGTGGCCCCGGGGGACTTTTTGGGCGATTTTCCTAATTTCACGTGTTAGGTTCGAATTTATTAGTTTAATTAGCTACTTGAAGATATATTTACATTATTCAATTAATTTGAATAGATTTGGGCCATTTGGAGTCCGGTACTCGTGGCAAGAACGTGATTTCGAGTTGATTGAGCTGGTTCGAGGTAAGTGGCTTGCCTAACCTGGTGTGGGGAAATCCCCTTAGGATTTGATATTGTTGATATATGAAATGCCTTGTACGTGAGGTGACGAGTGCGTACATGAGCTAATTGTTGAAAATCCTGCTTTCATTAAGTAACTATAATTGTGTTTTTCTTCGTTGTTGTACACTACTTGCAATTTAAGCCTATTGTTAGTCTAGGGAAGCATGTCTAAATGCTTTAATTGCTTTACTTGCTCAAACTGCTTTAATTGAATTCTGTGCAGCATGCTAGGTTAGAAATATCCGTTTTTCCTTGGTATGAAATTGGATAGAATTGAATATTCTTCGTGATGATGTTGTGTGTTTACTTTGGGACTACGGGCGATATCCCGGTAGATCCCCTTGCATGTTTATTTGGGACTACGGATTGGTATTCCGGTAGATCCCCCCTGCACATTTATATTTGGTACTACGAGACAGCACCCGGTAGATTCCCCTGTACTGAATATTTACTTTAGGACTACGGATCAGTATTCCGGTAGATCCCCCTGCACATTTATATTCTGAAATACGGGACAACACCCGATAGATTCTCCTGTACTAGATATTTACTTTGGGACTACGGATCGGTATTCCGGTAGATTCCCCTGCAGATTTACGTTTGGGAGTACAGGGCGATATCCTGGTAGATCCCCCTGTTGCTCTTTCTGTGTTCTGAGTTATATTCTTTCCGTGCTTTTATTCTTTATTGACTGTTTGTACTTTAATCATACTGCTTCATTTCATACTGCTTACCTTGTTTTATATATATANACTGAGTTATTTCTTTCTGTGATTTCATTATTTATTAACTGTTAGTATTTTTAGCTATACTGTCGTATTTCATACTGCTTCACTTGTTGTGTATATGTGTATATATATATATATATATATATATATATATATAACCAGTAGGGCCCTGAACTTCCTCGTCACTACCCGATCGAGGTTAGGCTTGGCACTTACTAGGTACCGCTGTTGTGTACTCATGCCCTTTCTTGCACATGTTTTTTCGTGTGCAGATCCAGGTTCTACTGCTCAGCCATTTTACCAGTGAGGCAGTCTATATCAGAGACTTTGAGGTATATTTGCCGCGTCCGCAGAACTAGGAGTCCCTTTCTATTCTTCCCTTAAGCTTTAGATTTCCTGTATTTACTTTTGATTAGACATTTTGGAGTTAGAATACTTTTTAGTTTCCATAGCTTGTGATTTCATGAGATTTCGGGTTTTGGGAAATGTTTGGCCAGTTGGAGAGTATGCTGTTGTATATGCCGAGCGGCATTTTAAACTCTTTTATTATGTTCTAAATCATAATTTGCTAGTTTCGTATTTTATTTTTCTTTTTTCGTTATTTGTTAGGCTTACCTAGTCGTAGAGACTAGGTGCCGTCAGGACTGTTCATGGAGGAAGAACTTGGGTCGTGACAAGTTGGTATCAGAGCTCTAGGTTCATAGGGGTCATGAATCACAAGCCGATTTATTAGAGTCTCGCGTATCGGTACGGAGACACTGTTCTTATCTACGAGAGGCTATGTAACTATTAGGAAAAATTCCACCTCATTTGATTTCCTTGTCGTGCGAGATTTTTCACATCAGAATTCTAAACCTCTGTCTCCCATTCTCTCACAGATGGTGAGGACACGTGCTACCGGAGATGACCAGACACCCGCGCCCCCTGCTAGAGCAGCCACTGGTCGGGGCTGGGGTAGAGGCCGAGGATGCATACGTGGTGTAGCCAGAACACCCAAGCGAGCTGCCACAGAGGGGCCACCAGTAGCTCCAGTCGGAGTGCAGGCACCTGAGATGCCTACTACTAGTACTCCAGCACTTCAAGAGACCTTAGTACTGTTCTTGAGCATGCTTGGTACATTGGTTTAGGCGGGGTTGCTTTAGGTTGTACCAACTACTTCACAAATCGAGGGAGGGAACCAGATTCTCGCCGTCCCCACTCCAGAGCAGCAAGTTCACATTGGTCAGGTTCCAGGTGTCATGGCGACACAGCTTGTGGTCCCATTTCAGCAAGTGGTAAGGATCGCTTGCCGAGTAGAGGACAGGTGGGACCGGGAGAGGGAGGACAGACGAGGTCAGGAGAGAGAGTACAGGGAGGCGAGGAGGCCTCGTAGACCGAAGAGATCCACTGGTCCTTATTTTGTAGTCAAGGTACGAAATGGTAGAGGTTTTGTGGGTCAACCAGTTCAGTTTGCGTTTCAGGCTTCGCACAGTGTTTCAGGTGTTCAGGGGTCCCAGAGTACCCGTACCGCACAGTTCCCATAGCCACGTTAGCAGCGAGGTTGTTTTGAGTGTGGCGACACACACCATGTGGTGAGGGATTGCCCTAGACTAGGGAGGGGTGCACATCCACAGACTTCTCAGCCACAGCGTGCTCCGCAGAGTTCCCAGGCTATGATTTCAGCACCAGTTGCTACCCTACCTGCCCAGCCAGCTAGAGCTGGAGGTCGGGGAGGTAGAGGTCGCCCTAGATGGGGAGGCCAGACCGGATATTTTGCCCTTCCTGCCCGTGCTGAGGCTGTCACCTCCGATTCTATCATCACAGGTATCGTCTTGGTTCATCATAGAGATACATCGGTTTTATTCGATCCAGGTTCCACTTATTCTTATGTATCTTCTTATTTTTCCCCATATTTGGGCGTATCTCGGGATTTCCTTGAGTTCCCCTATTTATGTTTCTACTCCTGTGGGAGATTCTCTTGTTGTGGACCGCATTTATCGATCATGTTTGATTGCTCTTAGTGGTACCAGAGCCGATTTATTATTGCTCAACATGGTAGATTTTGATGTTATCTTGGGCATGGACTTGTTGTCGCCCCATTAAGCTATTCTTGATTATCACGCGAAAACCGTGACGCTGGCTATGCCAGGTATACCTCGAGTAGAGTGGAGGGGTACCTTAGATCACACTTCCAGTAGAGTTATTTCATTCCTTACGGCTCAGCGAATGGTTGAGAAGGGGTGTGATGCATATCTAGCTTATGTGAGAGATATAAGTATTGATACCCCTACAGTTGATTTAGTCCTAGTAGTACGGGATTTCTCAGATATGTTTCCAGCTGATCTTCCGGGCATGCCACCCGATAGAGATATTGATTTTGGCATTGATCTGTTGCTGGGCACTCAGCCCATTTATATTCCTCCGTACCGTATGACCTCCTCCTGAGTTGAAGGAGTTGAAGGATCAGTTACAGGAATTGCTTGATAAGGGTTTTTTGGCCCAGTGTATCACCTTGGGGTGCTCCTGTCTTGTTTGTGAAGAAAAATGATGGCTCTATGCGTATGTGCATTGATTATCGCCAGTTGAACAAAGTTACGGTGAAGAACCGGTATCCTTTGCCTCGTATTGATGATTTGTTTGACTAGCCACAGGGTGCACGAGTGTTTTCTAAGATTGACTTGCGTTCAGGTTACCATCAGTTGAAGATTCGGGAGCCAGATATCCCGAAGACTGTCTTCAGGACTCGGTATGGTCATTACGAGTTCCTTGTTATGTCATTTGGGCTGACCAATGCCCCAACATCCTTCATGTATTTGATGCGCAATGTATTTCGGCCATATCTTGACTCATTCGTCATTGTCTTTATTGATGACATTGTGGTATACTCCCAGAGTCGGGAAGATCATGAGCAGCACCTGAGGATCGAGTGAGGGGATAAATGTGGATCCAAAGAAAGTGGAAGCAGTGCAGAGTTGGCCTAGACCATCTTCAGCTACAGAGATCCGTAGTTTTCTTAGCTTGGCGGGTTATTACCGTCGAATTGTGGAGGGATTTTCATCCATTGCAGCACCTATGACCAGGCTGACCCAGAAGGGTGCTCTGTTCCAGTGGACGAGAGAGTGTGAGGAGAGCTTCCAGAAGCTCAAGACAGCTTTGATTACAGCTTCAGTTTTGATATTGTCTACCGGTTCGGGGTCTTATACTGTCTATTGTGATTCCTCGAGGATTGGCCTTGGAGCGGTATTGATGTAGGACGATAGGGTGATTGCTTACGCGCCCAGAAAGTTGAAGGTACATGAGAAGAATTATCCTGTCCATGATCTCGAGTTAGCTGCTATTGTGCACGCCTTAAAGATCTGGCGTCATTATTTGTACGGTGTGCCTTGTGAGATTTATACTGATCACCGGAGTTTGCAGCATCTGTTCAAGTAGAAAGACCATAATTTGCGCCAGAGGAGGTGGTTAGAGCTGCCGAAGGACTATGATATCACTATCTTGTATCACCCGGGCAAGGCCAATGTGGTGGCCGATGCTTTGAGTCGCTGGGCGGAGAGTTTGGGGAGTTTGGGTTATCCACTAGCAGTGAAGAGGCCCATGGCGATGGATGTTCAGGCCTTAGCTAGCCAGTTTGTGAGATTGGATCTTTCGGAGCCCAGTCAGATTCTAGCTTGTGTGAGTTCTCGGTCTTCCTTATTTGATCGTATCCGGGAGCGTCTGTTTGATGAACCTCATTTGCTTGTCCTCAAGGACAAGGTTCTGCGAGGTGATGCCGGAGATGATACCATTGGTGATGACGGGGTATTGAGGATGCAGGGTTGGATTTGTGTACCCAATGTTGATGGGTTTCGGGAGTTGATTCTAGAGGAGGCCCATAGTTTGCGGTATTCCATCCATCCGGGTGCGGCGAAGATGTACCAGGATTTGAGACAACACTATTGGTGGAGGCGGAGGAAGAAAGATATAGTTGGGTTTGTAGCTCGATACCTCAATTGTCAGCAGGTGAAGTATGAGCACCAGAGACCGGGTGGGTTGCTTCAGCAGATAGAGATCCCAGAGTTGAAGTGGGGGCGGATCACCATGGACTTCGTAGTTAGACTCCCACGGACTTTGAGAAAGTTTGATGCCATTTGGGTGATCGTGGATCGGCTAACCAAGTCCGCACACTTCATTCCTGTGTGTACTACCTATTCTTCGGAGCGTTTGGCGGAGATTTACATCCGCGAGATTGTTCGTCTGCATGGTATTCCAGTTTCCATCATATCAGACAGAGGTACTCAGTTCACATCACGGTTCTGGAGGGCCGTACAACATGAGTTGAGCACTCGGGTAGAGTTGAGCACAGCATTTCACCCCCAGACGGACGGACAGTCCGAGCGCACTATTCAAATTCTTGAGGATATTCTCTATGCGTGTGTGATGGAGTTTGGAGGTTCTTGGGATCAGTTCTTGCCACTGGCTGAGTTTGCCTACAACAACAGCTACCAGTCCAGCATTCAGATGGCATCGTATGAGGCCTTGTATGGTAGGCAGTGTAGGTCCCCGGTGGGTTGGTTCGAGCCGCGCGAGGCTAGATTTATTGGGCACAGACTTGGTTCAGGATGCTTTGGAGAAGGTTAAGGTGATTCAAGATAGACTCCGTGTCACGCCCCAAAATCCGAGGAGCGCAACCGGCGCTCAACCGAGTAAACCCGACTGAGCAAGCCTGTTAGGTTTCATACTACCCAAATTCGTCTTTGAATAAAGAGGAAATGTACACCATTAATCAAATTCTATAAACATGTCATTAACGATTTCCATTTCATTTCCATTAGCAACTTTGTTCATAATTTTGAAGATATTACAAGTTTTATACATCTTTGCCAAATATCAATGTTTCTATTTTAATTTCAATACCCGACACTACCCACAACCTGTCTACAGAGCCTCTAAATACAACTGAACATAAATATGAAAATGCCGGCAACAAGGCTCCGGCTATACCTCAAATACAAGTACATGATGAACAGATGATACAGGACCCCAAAATGAAGTGGGGCTCACCAAGTCGGCTGAAAAGAGGATACGCCAATAGTTGCGACCAACACTGACTGCAATGGAACCACCTACATCCATTTAAAGATGTAGCGCCTCCGGTAAAAGGGACGTTAGTACCATGGAGTATACTAGTATGTATAACTAAACACCACCTCATTAGAAAGAACTATCATACAAGAACAAAGAAATCATAAACACCATCTCAATAGAAAGAACTGTCATACAAGAACAAAAAAATCATAAAGATCAATCAAATGCTTTAAACAATCACCACGCCATCAAATCGAAGGAAAATATAACTTTCACATAATTCCCATACCTCTAGGTTGCAGCTTTTAATACTTTTCATCATCATTCACAATACCACCGCTTTATTGCGCAGAGTCCGATCATGACCCGATCGGCTAGGTTGCCTCATTTGAGACATGTACCTCAATCACAATTTCACTGTCACTTTCCAGTTTCAATATCAACACAATACCACCATGTGTGTAGCATGGAGTCCGATCACGGCCCGATCGACTAGGCTGTCTTACCAAGACATTTTTCCTTTTCCATATATCATCTCATTTCAATCTTTACTTTACATATGTCAGTTCATCGGCACTTGGGCCACATTTATCACATCATACTTGGCATTAGGCCACATTTCATAATTCGAGCTCTTTTCCCCCACATGTCACATCAATATCAATTTCAACAACAAGCCATTCAATCCAAAATGTCAAGTACACATGAGAGGAATCATGAATCATGGGCATATACAATATTTCAAAAATCATACACCTCAAGTTCATTAGCAACAGAACTTTAAACACAAAGGATTCTCCCAAAAAGGAGGGGACACACCAAACCACAATAGAAACACACATCAAAGTCATAAACAAGCAATTACACAAATTATTCTTGAATTACTCTTTTTTAATCACGACAATATACAATTTCAACATCGGAGCATGTAACAACTCGGATCACATTGGATGTACTTATAAGGC
This sequence comes from Nicotiana attenuata, assembly GCF_001879085.1. Classification (NCBI taxonomy): domain Eukaryota; kingdom Viridiplantae; phylum Streptophyta; class Magnoliopsida; order Solanales; family Solanaceae; genus Nicotiana; species Nicotiana attenuata. The sequence goes on from NW_017670535.1 coordinate 366,553, forward strand.
AAAACATTATCTCGAACAGCCACCTATGGGCATAAATTGTGTACAAAGCCTTTAGGACACTTTATTATTGAAGTCATTTATGGAAAGTAGAGTCAAGGATCATTTCATAATCTGTTTCATATTTTCTCATGTCATAGGCATCACCAGGCACAATTATAACTCAAGTTCTCGGCACGTTGGCCACACTCTATTTCCCAAATTCATTTGATTTATTTCAAACATCTTTATACGTAGAGGATTTCATATAGTTTGGCATAATAATCTCAGTTTAAACTTGACTTGAAATCTAGGCATTTTAGCACATAGTTCACATTTTTCACACATCCTCAAATTATCAAGAATAGCATATTGAACACATTGAGATACACCTTTCACATATATTCTTGCAACACCAATTTCTTTGAAATAACAAGTACTACATCAATCAAATTTCGGACTTACAATATTTGCATGGACACCGTGGGAGCTCAATTTCTAAGAAGAGGGGGTTTTAGCCATACATACCTTGTTTAAGCTTTCCTTAAGTTGGTACACTGCACCAACATCTCTAGCGGTAATAATCTATAAGGAGAAAGCGAAAATCAATTAATAATTTAGAAAGATTTCCCATGGTGTAACTCTCTTAGGAATTTCGTCAAACACCTAATCATGTGAAATAGAGTACAAGGTTCTACAATGGAAATTCCTTCTTCCCTCATCCAATTTCATCAAGAACTACCCAAAATAGTTCATTTATCCCACATACTATAGCTTAGTGTCACATGCATGGCCTATTTCTAACCCTACAATATGTTTTTGAACTCATTATCTCATATATGAAATATTAGAAGTAGGACTTACCCGGAAAATAGTAAGCTAGAGATTAGCATGCTTGATTCTTGAGGATTTGTGCAAGATTGATGATTAGGAGGCTAGGTTCCCTCTTTCTCTCTCTAAAATGCTCTCACTTCTCTCTAGATTTAGTGTAAACTAGTCCCAAATGAAGCCCCAAAGCATATTTATCAAAGTGGGTTCGTATATGAAAATTTCCAAAAATGACCCCCCGAAGTCAATTATGCTATAGCATAACCGAAATGTGGGCAGCATTCTTGCAGCATAATCATTATGCGATAGCATAATCGATTATGCTACAGCATAATCAACATGTGACAGCATAAAGTTTTGCCCGACACTTCTTCATTATGCGACGCATATGCGGTCCGCATAGTCGTTTTGCGATCGCAAAATTGGTCGCAAATCCAGCCTTTGGTAGTTTGATCATAACTTTGTGTAGGAATGTCCAGATGATGAACGATTTGAAGCGTTAGAAACTAGACTTGAAGCCCTTTCATTTGATAGGTTGTCCACCACATAAAACCTTATATATATATAAATATGCTCGTCCAAAGTGTGGACTTATGCGAACTCATTTGAAATTTTAGCCTATTATGAAATTTTCCAATTTGACTTAGACTTAGGCCTCCCATTAGACCCTACATTACACATTATAAGACTTATACACTTATTTACCAAATCCAATTGATGCCCATCATGTTAATAGCACATAAAATATTATAATTAGCCTACCTGGCACCACGAATCCTAAATTACTTAGTGAAATTTTCCGGGGTCTTACACTCCGTACAACCTAGTCCAGACAGAAGAGTTACACGGACCGGAAGGTCCGTGATGTCTCCTACATGGTCGGAGAGCGGGTCTTACTTCGGGTTGCCTATGAAGGGCATTATGAGATTTGGGAAGAAAGGGAAATTGAGTCCGACGTTTATTGGTCCTTTTGAGATACTGCGACGTGTTGGGGAGGTTACTTATGAGCCTGCCTTACCTCCTAGCTTGGCAGGAGTTCATCCTGTATGTCATGTTTCGATGCTCCGAAAGTATCACGGTGATTCGTCGCACGTGTTAGATATCAATTCAGTCCACTTGGACAAGGATTTATCTTATATTGAGGAGCCAGTGGCGATATTGGACAGGCAGATTCGGAAGTTGAGGTCAAAGAACATTGCATCAGTGAAGGCTTAGTGGCGGGGTCAGCCGGTCGAGGAGGCGACTTGGGAGACCGAGCAGGATATGCGCAGCTATTACCCTCATCTTTTCACCACTTTAGGTATGTCTCTATGCTCGTTCGAGGACGAACGAATGTTTTAAGAGGGGGAGGATATGACGACCCGGCCGGTCATTTTAAGAATTAACGCCACGTTCCCCTATTAACTGCATTCCCCGTGTTTGTTTCTACTATTGTGAGTTGTCAGGAGGATTCGTTTTGAGTTTCAGAGTGTTTTGGGATACTTAGCCCCTAAATGAGAGCTTAAGCTTTAAAATTTGGACCTTAGTCGGAGCAGTATGAAGACGGCCTCGGAATAGAATTCTGTTGATTCCGTTAGCTCCGTTGGGTGATTTCGGGCTTAGGGGCGTGTTCGGATTGTGTTTTGGAGGTCCGTAGCTTAATTAGGCTTGAAATGCCGAAAGCCGAATTTTTGAAGTTTCCGGTTCGATAGTGAGATTTTGATATCTGGGTCGGAATGGAATTCCGGAAGTTGGAGTAGGTCCGTTGTATAATTTTGGACGTGTGTGCAAAATTTCAGGTCATTCGGACGAGGTATGATAGACTTTTTGATCGAAAGCAGAAATTGGAAGTTTTGGAATCCTTAGTCTTGAATCTGAGGGTGTTTCGATGATTTGATGTTGTTTTGAGTGTTTCGAAGATTTGTACAAGTTAGAATAGTGGTATATGACTTGTTCGTATTTTTGGTTGAGGTCCCGGAGGCCTCGGGATTTTTTCGGAAGGTTGCCGAAAGAATTGGGAGTTTGTTTGAGAAGCTTCAGCTGCTGAACTTCTGTCATAATCGCACCTGCGGATTGGGGACCGCAGGTGCGTGATCGTAGAAGCGTGGGAGCAGGCGCAGATGCGGCCATGCGCTAGAAGAGCAGAAGTTGCAGGTGCGAGAGTTTGAGCGCACCTTTGAGATCGCAGGTGCGGTAAGTGAAGCGCAGATGCAGTTTTTGGGAGGTTAAGTGAGTTCCGCAGATGCGCACCTGGGACCGCAGGTGCGGGTCCGCAGGTGTGAGAGAAAGGACGCTGGTGCGGATTTTCTGGGCCAGAGCCTATATAAAGTTTCTTTCGCGATTTCAGCTCTATCTTTCACCATTTCCACCCGAGATTGAAGCTTTTTGGGAGGTTTTTGAGAGAGAATTCAAGGGAGCTTCAAGGAGGTAAGATTTTTGGAACCAAAACTCATTTATATGGTATTATTCTACTGATTTGGCAAGAAATTTATGGAAAATGAGGGTTAAAATTGGGGGTTTAGGGTGTGAAATTGGAGACTTTGATTTAGGGATTTGAGGGGTTGTTTGTGGTCCGATTTTGATACATTTGGTATGTATGAACTCGTGAGAGTGTAAGGATTCTAGTTTTGTGAATTTTATCCGATTCCGAGACGTGGGCCCGGGGGACTTTTTGGGCGATTTTCCTAATTTCGCGTGTTAGCTTCGAATTTATTAGTTTAATTAGCTACTTGAAAATATATTTACATTATGCAATTAATTTGAATAGACTTTGGCTATTTGGAGTCGGGTACTCATGGCAAGAACGTGATTTCGAGTTGATTGAGCTGGTTCGAGGTAAGTGGCTTGCCTAACCTTGTGTGGGGGAAATTCCCTTAGGATTTGGTATTGTTGATGTATGAAATGCCTTGTACGTGAGGTGACGAGTGCGTACATGAGCTAATTGTTGAAAATCCTGCTTTCATTAAGTAACTATAATTGTATTTTTCTTCGTTGTTGTACTCTACTTGCAATTTAAGCCTACTGTTAGTCTAGGGAAGCATGTGTAAATGCTTTAATTGCTTTACTTGCTCAAACTGCTTTAATTGAATTCTGTGCAGCATGCTAGGTTAGAAATATCTATTTTTCCTTGGTATGAAATTGGATAGAATTGAATATTCTTCGTGATGCTGTTGTGTGTTTACTTTGGGACTACGGGCGATATCCCGGTAGATCCCCTTGCATGTTTATTTGGGACTACGGATTGGTATTCCGGTAGATCCCCCCTGTACATTTATATTTGGAACTACGGGACAACACCCGGTAGATTCTCCTGTACTGGATATTTACTTTGGGACTACGGATCGGTGTTCCGGTAGATCCCCCTGCACATTTATATTTGGAACTACGGGACAACACCTGATAGATTCTCATGTACTGGATATTTACTTTGGGACTACGGATCGGTATTCCGGTAGATTCCCCTGCACATTTACGTTTGGGACTATAGGCAATATCCTGGTAGATCCCCCTGTTGCTATTTCTGTATACTGAGTTATATTCTTTTCGTGCTTTTGTTCTTTATCGACTGTTAGTACTTTAATCATACTGCTTAATTTCATACTGCTTACCTTGTTATATATATATATAAAATCAGTAGGGCCCTGACCTTACTCGTCACTACCCGGCCGAGGTTAGGCTTGGCACTTACTGGATACTGCTGTGGTGTATTCATCCCCTTTCCTGCACATGTTTTTTCGTGTGCAGATCCAGGTTCTACTGCTCAGCCGTTTTACCAGTGAGGCAGTCTATATCAGAGATTTCGAGGTATATCTGTCGCGTCCGCAGATCCAGGATTCCCTCTCTATTCTTCCCTTTAGCTTTAAACTTCCTGTATTTACTTTTTATTAGACATTCTGGAGTTAGAACACTTTGTAGTTTCCATAGCTTGTGATTTCATGAGATTCCAGGTTATGGGAAATGATCGGCCAGTTGGAGAGTGTGCTATTGTATATGCCGAGCGGCATTTTAAACTCTTTTATTATGTTCTAAATTGTAATTTGCTAGTTTCGTATTTTATTTTCCTTTTTCCGCAGTTTGTTAGGCTTACCTAGTCTTAGAGACTAGGTGCCGTCACGACAGTTCACGGAGGGAGAACTTGGGTCGTGACAGCTGGTGACAAAAGGTTAGCATTTTGAAAATCCACTCGCTACCCCACCACACATACTTTTATTAGCTTTCAAAATATACAAAGAAAGGCACGCTGAAGAAGCTAACAATGAACAGACCCGCTTACAAAAGACCACGTTGGAACCTCGAAACTCGCTAGGAAAAGCTCGTCGTAAAATTCGACTCGAACCCGACCAAAAATACTGTTATTTTGTGAGGAAAGGGGGCCGTTTTCGAGGGTGGGAACTAGGCGTTTTCAAGCTTAAATTTGTGGGGATTTCACTAGTTTTTAGATGAAGAAGTAGTGGTTTACATGGCTGAAATTTTGAGATTTTGCCATGGAAAGCTTTAAAATGCAGAAGCTTCTTTTTCATTTTTCACTTTTTAGCTCCTCTGATTTTTGCTTTCTCCTTTTTTTTTTTTTTTTTTTTGCCTTTTTTCAGGTCTATTTTCTCTCTTTTTCTTTTGGTTGATTTCCCCAGATTCTATCCGTGTTTCCCTCTGTGCTTTCCTGTTTTTTTTTTTTCTCTTTTTCCAGCTCTGTTTTTTTCTTCTTCTATCGTGTGTGTGCCTTTTGCTCAAGTCAGGGAGATGAGAAAATTCAGAGGGGCAGCGGTGGATGTTAAAGAATTGTATCACCGGAATCTGGCGACTGAGAGGTGGATGAAAATCCAAACCTCATTCCTACATTGTTGCCGCGTCTGTTACCTTTTGCCCAAGGAAGTGAAAAGTATGAAATTAGTAATCTTGGGAAAGAGATACTGGAGTTGACATTTTTGTGCCACCGTGAGGGTGGGGTATCCGTTTCCTTGTTTTTTTTTTTGCTTTCCCACCCGGTGTTCGGTACCCATATTGGAGCCCGATTATATCCGGATTCGCGCCGTGTAGGACCCCTTTCGGGAGGAAGCGCTCCCTACCAAGGATTTTTCCGTTTCCTTGTTGATGCCTGGGGATCCTTTTTTTTTGGGAGGGGAGGGGGTTGCTGCTAGGTTGTTCTCTAGAGATTAGGTTTTAATTTTATTCTTATATGGGTGTAAGAATTAATATTGGCCATTGGATTAAAGTAGATCAACGGCTATGATTAAGGGAAGGGTTTGATAGGTGAGAAAAGAGTTTGGATTAAAAGAGATTGGGAAGAATGGGCATTGTCTTGCTGGACTTCCAAAAATGAGCTCCCAATTGGCCCAATTTTGGGTTATTCATCTCTTAGAAAACTGAAAATTCATTAACAAAAAACCCCAAACCTTCTCCTAAAAATAATTTAAATACTTATAAAAATATAATATCACTCTTAGTTAATTAGCAAAGACTAGTAAAATAAAACTAAATATTAAAGTGAAACTATTTTTTGATATTTTTTAAGATTATATACAAACAAAAGTAGAGAAAAAGTTGATTAAAATAGTAGTAAAATTAAAATAATGTCACTACAAAAGGACTAATGAACTCAATAAAGAAATAAAAATATTTTTGTGTTTTTAAATTGTAATTTGAAGTGAAATTGACTAAAACTCCATAAAAATTAAAGTTAAGTTAAATAAATATTTTAAACACTAGAAATAGCTCAAAAACGTGACGGGTCAAAAATTACGTGCTTACAATCCTCATTCATTAAAAGGTAATACAGGGTTAACATGGGTTATTGTCTTATTGATGTAAGGGATCTTTATACGATAACCAGTCATATTCACTGTATACTTTTTCTAGCCGGAATACATAGATTATAAATTAATTATGTACGATTATACACATATTATATGTTGTAAATGCATAAATTATATATTCATAGACTATTTTTTGTTTAAGTAGTTAAGTAAAGGGCTATTTAAGTTAATTCTGTTTGATGGTTGATGTAGTGTAGTGTGTTACACGAAAGTGGGATAGAGGATCTAATTAAACATGAAACATTCCCTATTTCACAAGACAAAAAGATGATGCATCAGTACTCTGAGATGCCAATTGTTGACATAGAGCCTTTAGGCTAAGAAAAGAAAGATTGACTTTTGTCTACTTCTTTGCCTTTTCTTTTCTTTCTTAAATAAAAACTACTCATATAGGTACTTTATTTCTTGAAAACTCTCAAAATCCTAAAGATGATTTGAGGCCTCGGTCACCATTCTAAGGACTAAATGAGTCTAAAACTTTAGTAGCACAGATGTGAAAGGAAGTCAACTGGCAAAACAAATTAGCAAGATTTGAACTCATTATATTACAATTAATTCAAATTGTATTTTCTTGTCCATTGAACTTTCCATAGAAAGACTTTAAGATAGTAACGGAGCCACACTTACTTAAAGGATCAAACGGAATTACTTTAAACGGAAAATTACACTATATGAGTATATATATATATATATATATATATATATATATATATATATATATATATATATATATATATATATATATATATACTCATCACACTATATATATAGAGTGTGACGACCCGATAGGCCATCTTATGATTTAGAACCAAACTCTGTGTTTCGAAGCCTTTAGAACCTCATTCTAGCTTTCCTCGATTTGCATGCGGAGTCTGGGTATTGACCGGGAAGGCTTATATGCTGAAAACTGATAAAAATAAGAATTTTTGCCTTAAAAGTTGATTAGTTGTCTTTGATCAACGTTTTGATTAAACGGACCCGGACCCGTATTTTGACGGTCCCGGTGGGTGCGTACTCAAATATGGGACCTGGGCATATGCCTGGAATCGAATTCGGAGGTACCTAGCTCGAGTTATGAATTTTTGTTGAAAATTAAAAGTCTAAAGTTTATAAGAATTGATTGATGTTTGGCCTTATTGATACTAGGTTCGTATTTTGGTTCCGGAGCCCGGTATAGGTCCAATATAATATTTATGACTTTTCAGTGAAATTTGGTGAGAAACGAGATTGGTTTGACGTGATTCGGACGTTCGGTTGAGAAATTAGAAGTTTCAAAGTTTTCTTGAAAATTTTATTCAATTTGGTGCTAAATTCGTAGTTCTAGGTGTTATTTTGGCGGTTTGATCGCGCGAGCAAGTTCGTATTATGTTTTTAGACTTGTGTGCATGATTGGTTTTGAGCCCCTCGGGTGAATTTCGGATAGGCTACGGAGTGAATTGAACTTAGAAATCATAGCTGGTGTGCATCAGACCTGCAGATCTCGCATGGCTCTCAATGCGAGCCTCACATTTGGGAAGAAACCCCGCATTTGCGAAGTTGATCTGCAGAAAGGTTCTTCGCAATAGCGAAGAAAGAGGTCGCATTTGCGATCCTCCAGTACCGCATTTGCGAAGGCAGCAGATTTGTGACAGGTTCACATTTGCGATACTTTTCTCGCATTTGCGAAGCTCAGGTCACATTTGCGACATCTGCAGCTGTGTAAAAAATGACTTAGACGGGATTTTTCTCCCATTCTTCAAATTTTCAAAACCTAAAACACAAGAGACGATCTTCCAAAGAACTTTTCTTCCCCAAATCATAGCTAAGTGATTCTAAACTAGTTTATTCAATCTTTCACTAAATTTTGCAAGATTTCCACCTAAAATCTAAGGATTTCATGGTGGAATTGGGGATTTTTGGGTAGAAACTAGGGATTTCGAAAATTGGGGATTTAGAACTCAAATTGAGGTCAGATTCTAAAACTAATTATATATCCGGGCTCGGGGGTGAATGGTAATCGGGTTTTGGTCTGAATTTCCGGTTCGAACTAAGCGGGCCCGGGTGTTGACTTATTCAATAATGGCCTAAATTGAATTCTTTATGATCATGGGTAATTCTTAAGGCTTAATTTGAATCGTTTGGTTGGTAATATGCTAGATTTCTATCGGTTCGGAGGCTCGTTTGAGAGGAAAAGCCGTGGTTGATCTTTGAATTTGGCCGTTGGAGTGAGGTAAGTGTCGTGGTTAACCTTGGCTTGAGAGATTAGGTCTTATTTGCCTATTTGCTATGTTTGAATATTGAGTACAACGTATAGGTGGGGTACGAGTACCTATGTGTTATTGTCTAGTCATAGCATGCAAGTGAGTCTTATTCATGTAATTGTAGCTTTCTGTGAGCATATTACCCATGCTTAGACTAGTTAATTGTTATGTTGATCGTTCTTATCATATTTACGGATTTTGGTATTGATTCAAAGTTGAGGTTGGTATTGTAGAACCAAACGTTGATGTAAGACTTGTTCTTGATATTTCTATTTCCCTATTGTTATTGTTTATTGTTTTGGTGAGGGAGAGTGTTAATGCACGAAGGGTGACGTCGTGTCATGTTTTGTGAGTGTTAATGCACGAAGGGTGATGCCGTGCCATATTGTGAGTGTTAATGCACGAAGAGTGATGCCGTGTCATGTTATGAGAGAGTTAATGCACGAGGGGTGATGCTGTGCCGTTTCTATTTGATTCATATGTTGAGGTTGAGAGTTAAAGCACGAAGGGTAATGCCGTGTACTTTCTTTTAATGTGGTTACTTGCTCCTAGTTGTTCAAAGTATATCAGTTGATCAAAGTGCTTATTTACTGCTGTGATCCTTTATCTTGTGATTCCCCCAGCATGTCCCCCTCCCAATATCACTTGTCTTGTTTCTTTTATCGTTGTTAATTGTATATATATTGTAATAGTGTACAGGTTTATGTTTAGGTGTCTTGTCCTAGCCTCGTCACTACTTCGCCGAGGTTAGACTCGACACTTACCAGTACATGGGGTCGGTTGTACTGATACTGCATTATGCACTTCCTGTGCTGATTTTGGTGCCAGTTTGAGCTGATCCTGAGGTTAGCTGCTGGCTTCATTCTACAGGAGGCCCAAGGTAGATCTGCCGGAGTTCGCAGACCCTGGAGTCCCCTTCTAGCTATTTCATTTTACTGTTTCTTTCAATTCGAAAATAGTTGTACTTTCTTTCAGACGGTTACTTGTAGTTTAATATTAGAAGTTTGTGAATTGTGACTCCAGATCCGGGTAGTTGTGTACATACATTGAGGCTGTTATGAATTTTCCGCACTCTTTTTAACTTGTTATGGTTTAATTGTTGTTAATTACTGAAAGGTTTAAAAATTGGCTCAATGGTTCTATCATGTTGGCTCGCCTAGCAAGTGAAATGTTAGGCTCCATCACAGTCCCAACAGTGGGAATTCAGGGTCGTGACAAGTTGGTATCAGAGCACTAGGTTTCCTAAGTCTCACAATTCACAAGCAGGCTTAGTAGAGTCTGGGGGATCGGTACGGAGATGTCTATACTTATCTCCCAGAGGCTACAGAGTTTAGGAATAATGTCACTTCTATTCTTCTATGTCGTGCGATTTTGTTCTCTCCGTGCTAATTGAACTCTTCTGCTCTTGTTCTTTCGCAGATGGCGAGAACACGTACCGCATCTTTAGCTAAGCAGCAGCCAGAGCCCCTAGTGGCAGCTTTTATGAGGGGCAGAGGACGAGGTCGAGGCCGTGCCAAAGGCCGAGGCAGGGGCAGGGCTCAGCCCAGAGCTCGAGCAGCAGCATCGGCGGTGGAGCCTCAGGTGGATTTTGATGAGGAGGATTCAGCCCAGACCATTCCAGCAGGACCAGCTCAGGTCTTAGAGGGGTTCATCGCCACCCTAGTGCTACAGGATGCTTTGGTCCGTTTAGTGGGCCTGATGGAGAGTGTCGCCCAGACTGGCACTTTTCCCATGGCACCAGCCGTCTCTCAAGCTGGAGGAGGAGCTCAGACTCCTGCTACTCACACCCCGGAGCAGGTGGCTCCCAGTATTAGACTCCAGCAGCTCAGCCAGTCGGAGTAGTTCAGCCAGCTGTTGCGGCACAGGCCGGTGATGGTCATGTTATGACTTCCGAGGGTATATTGAGATTGGACAAGTTCACCAAGCTCTTTTCAATTCACTACAGTGGTGCACCTTCTTAGGACCCCCAAGATTATCTTGACCGTTGCCATGAGTTGCTGCGGAACATGGGGATATGGAGACCAATGGGGTCGATTTTGGTGTGTTTCATATGACTGGTTCTGCCAAGAGATGGTGGAATGACTTTGTATTGACCAGACCGACTAGGTCGCCTGCTTTTACTTGGGACCAATTCTCTTAGATATTTCTTGAGAAGTTCCTTCCTGTCACCCTGAGAGAGGACTATCGCAGGAAGTTCGAGCGTCTCCAGTAGGACAGTATGACCGTCACTTAGTATGAGACCCGTTTTGTGGATTTGGCTCGTCATGCTATTCTTCTGCTTCCTACCGAGAGAGAGAGGGTGAGGAGGTTTATTGAGGGACTTGCTCAGCCTATCAGATTGCAGATGGCTAAGGAGACTGGGAGTGAGATTTCTTTTCAGACGGGAGCCAATGTTGCCAGGCGAGTCGAGATAGTGTTAGCTCAGGGGAGTGGTCAGGGGTCTGACAAGAGGCTGCATCACTCCGGTGGACTCAGTGGGGCCTCATCTGAGGCCGAGGTACTTTTGGTAGAGGCCATCCTCCCAGGCCATTCATTGAGCACTCCAGGTATCCCATGGTGCTTCAGGTGGTCGTGGTCCTCATATGCATTATTCCGATCAACTAGCCTGCAGTGCACCACTAGCTCCTATTAGTGCACCTTCGCTCCAAAGTTTTCATGGTGGTTACTCGGGCTGACAGGGTCAGTTCTAGGATCATCAGTCACAACAGCCGAGGTCATGTTATACTTGTGGTGATCAGAGGCACATTGCTAGATTTTGCCCTTGTGTCTCGAGCAGTTCTCAACATCAAGGTTCTCGTGCCATGGTCACGGCACTGGGTGTTTCACCGCCAGCTCAGCCAGCTAGAGGTAGCGGTCAGGCAGCCAGAGGTGGTGGTTAGGCCATTAGAGGTGGAGGTCAGGCTCCTAGAGGTGGAGGCCAGCCAGCTAGGGCCTGTCTTAGAGATGTAGTCCAGAGTGGTGGGGCCCAGCCCCGATTATGCTTTTCCAGCCAGGCCTGAGGCTGAGTCTTCTGACGCCGTCATAACAGGTACGATTTTAGTTTACAGTAGAGATGCTTCAGTTCTATTTGATCTGGGTTCTACTTATTCATATGTGTCCTCCTATTTTGCTTCATATTTGGCTGTGCCTCGTGATTTTTTGAGTGCCCCCGTGTATGTGTCCACACCGGTGGGGGATGCTATTGTAGTATACCGCGTTTATCGTTCGTGTGTGGTCACCATTGGGAGTCTTGAGACTAGTGTGGACCTTTTGCTTCTTGATATGGTAAACTTTGATGTCAATTGGGTATGGATTGGTTGTCACCTTATCACGCTATATTGGATTGTCACGCCAAGACGGTGACCTTAGCCTTGCCGGGGTTGCCTTAGTTAGAGTAGAGAGGGACTCCTGGTCATTCTACCAGTAGGTTTATCTCTTATATGAAGGCAAGGCGTATGGTTGAGAAGGGGTGTCTAGCTTATTTGGCTTATGTCCGCGATTCTAGTGCGAAGGTTCCTTCCATGGATTCTGTACCAGTTGTTCGAGACTTTCCAAAGGTATTTCCTGCAGACCTGCCGGGGATTCCACCCGACAGGGATATTGACTTCTATATTGACTTGGTTCCAGACACTCAGACCATTTCTATTCCGCCATACCGTATGGCCCCGCCAGAGTTGAAAGAATTGAAAGAACAATTGCAAGACTTGCTTGATAAGGGATTCATTAGACCTAGTGTCTCGCCCTAGGGTCCGCCCGTGTTGTTTGTGAAGAAGAAAGATGGATCGATGAGGATGTGCATTGATTACCGGCAGCTGTACAAAGTCACTATCAAGAACAAGTATCTATTGCCGAGAATTGATAATTTATTTGATCAGCTTCAGGGTAACAAGGTGTTCTCAAAGATCGATTTGAGGTCTGGCTACCATCAGTTGAGGATTAGGGCATCCGATGTCCCTAAGACAGTTTTTTGGACTCGATATGGGCATTACGAGTTTTTAGTGATGTCATTTGGGCTGACAAATACCTAGCAGCATTTATGGATTTGATAAATCGGGTGTTCAAGCCTTACCTGTATTCCTTTTTGATTGTGTTGATTGATGATATCTTGGTCTGCTCATGTAGCCGAGAGGAGCACGAGCAGCATCTTCGGATCGTACTTCAGACTCTCTAAGATAGCCAATTATATGCTAAGTTTTCAAAGTGCGAGTTTTGGTTGGATTCCATCGCTTTCTTGGGGCACGTGGTATCAGCAGAGGGTATTCATGTGGATCCTAAGAAGATTGAGGTAGTTTAGAACTGGCTTAGACGTACTTCAGCCACGGAGATCCGTAGTTTCTTGGGTTTTGCGGGGTATTACCATCGATTGGTAGAGGGGTTCTCATCTATAACAGCCCCGTTGACTAGGTTGACCCAGAAGGGTGCCCTGTTCAGATGGTCAAATGAGTGTGAGGCGAGCTTTTAGAAGCTCAAGACTACTTTGACTACAGCGCCGGTGTTGGTGTTGCCCATGGATTCAGGATCTTATATAGTATATTGTGATGCATCTCGTATTGGACTGGGTGCGGTATTGATGCAGGGTGGCAAGGTAACTGCATATGCTTTGCGGCAGCTGAAGGTTCACGAGAAGAATTACCTTGTTCATGACCTAGAGCTGGCAGCCATTGTTAGTGCGTGGAAGATTTGGAGGCACTATGTTTACGGCGTGCCATGTGAGGTATTCACGGATCATCGGAGTTTGCAGTATTTGTTCAAGCAGAAGGAGCTCAATTTGAGGCAAAGAAGGTGGTTGAAGCTATTGAAAGACTATGATATCACCATCTTGTATCATCTAGGGAAGGCCAATGTTGTGGACGATGCTTTGAGTAGGAAGTCAGCTAGTATGGGTAGCCTTGCGTACATTCCGGTCGATGCGAGACCGCTTGTATTAGATGTTTAGGCCTTAGCCAATCAGTTCGTGAGGTTGGATGTTTCTGAGCCCAGCCGTGTTCTAGCTTGTACAGTCGCTCGGTCTTCTTTGTTTGAGCATATCAGAGATCAACAGTATGACAACCCTCATTTGCTTGTCCTTAGGGACACAGTGCGGCACGGTGGTGCCAAGCAGGTCACTATTGGAGATGATGGAGTTTTGAGGATGCAGGGTCGTGTTTGTGTGCCTAATGTGAATAGACTTTCTAAATTGATTATTGAGGAGGCCCACAGTTCCCGGTATTATATTAATATGGGCGCCGCCAAGATGTATCAGGACTTGCGACGACATTATTGGTGGAGGAGAATGAAGAACGATATCGTTGCATATGTGTCTCGGTGTCTAAATTGTCAGCAGGTAAAGTGTGAGCATCCGAGACTCGGTGGTTTGCTTCAAAAGTTGGAGATTCCTGAGTGGAAGTGGGAGCGTATCACTATGGATTTCGTTGTTGGACTCCCATGGACTCAGAAGAAGTTCGATGCAGTTTGGGTCATTGTGGACAGGCTGACCAAGTTAGCGCATTTCATTCTCGTGTCTATCATTTCTGATCAAGGTACGTAGTTCACCTCGCATTTCTGTAGGGCAGTGTAGCATGTCTTGGGCACGCGGGTTGAGCTGAGCACAACATTTCATCCTCAAACGGACGGGCTGTCCGAGCGCACTATTCAGATATTGGAGGATATGCTCCGCGCTTGTGTTATAGACTTCGGAGGTTCGTGGGATCAGTTCTTACCGCTAGTGGTTTGCCTACAACAACAGTTATTAGTCGAGCATTCAGATGGCTCCCTATGAGGCATTATATGGTAGGCAGTGCCGATCGCTAGCCGGATGGTTTGAGCAGGGGGAGGCTCGATTGTTGGGTACAGAGTTAGTACAGGATGCCTTGGATAAGGTCAAGATAATTCAGGATTGACTTCGCACAGCTCAGTCCAGGCAGAAGAGTTATGTCGACCATAGAGTTCGTGATGTTGCATTCATGGTCGGAGAGAGAGTGTTGCTCCAGGTATCACCCATGAAGGGTGTGATTAGGTTCGAAAAGAAGGGCAAGTTGAGCCCTAGGTACATCGGACCTTTTGAGATTCTTGAGCGAGTGAGAGAGGTAGCCTACAGACTTGCCTTGCCACCTGGTTTATTAGCAATCCATTTGGTGTTCCATGTGTCCATGCTCCGATAGTCTCACGACAATCCATCCCACGTGTTAGACTTCAGCACTGTCCAGTTGGACAAGGATTTGACTTATGAGGAGGAGCCGGTGGCTATTCTAGCCCGCAGGTTCGCTAGTTGAGATCGAAGAGTTATCCTTCAGTTCGAGTGCAGTGAAGAGGTCAGCCCGTTGAGATAGCTACCTGGGAGTCCGAGTCTGATATGCGGAGTAGATATGCCCACCCTTTCACCAGCCCAGGTACTTTTCTATGTCCGTTCGAGGACGAACGATTGTTTTAGAGGTTGAGAATGTGATGACCCGATAGGTCATCTTATGATTTAGAATCAAACTTTGTGTTTCGAAGGCATAGAAAATTATTCTGGCCTTCCTCGATTTGCGTGCATAGTCCGGCTATTGACCCGGAAGGCTTATATACTAAAAACTGATAAAAACAAGAATTTTGGCCTTAAAAGTAGATTTTAGTTGACTTTGGTCAATATTTTGAATAAACGGACCCGGACCCGTGTTTTGACGGTCCCGGTGGGTTCGTATTGAAATATGGGACCTGGGCATATGCCCGAAATCGAATTCGGAGGTCCCTAGCTCGAGTTATGAATTTTTGTTGAATATTAAAAGTCTAAAAATCTAATGATTTTTAAGAATTGATTGATGTTTGGCCTAGTTGATACCGGGTCCGTATTTTGGTTCCGAAGCCCGGTACAGGTCCAATATAATATTTAGGACTTGTCTGTGAAATTTGGTGAGAAACGGGATTGGTTTGAAGTGATTCGGACGTCCGATTGAGAAATTTGAAGTTTCAAAGTTTTCTTGAAAATTTCATTCGATTTGGTGCTAAATTCGTAGTTTTAGGTATTATTTTGGGGGTTTGATCACGCGAGCAAGTTCGTATGAATTGAACTTAGAAATCATAGCTGGTGTGTATCAGACCTGCATATCTCCCATTTGCAAGATTTGGCTCGCAAATGCGAGCCTCACATTTGCGAAGAAACCCCGCATTTGCGAAGTTGGTCTAGGGGAAGGGTTGTTCGCAATTGCGAAGAAAGAGGTCGCATTTGCGATCCTCCAGTACCGCATTTGTGAACAAAATATTCGCATTTGCGAAGGCAGCAAAAATGTGACAGGTTCGCATTTGCGATACTTTTCTCGCATTTGCGGGCTTCGCATTTGCGACATCTGTAGCTGTGTGAAAAATGACTTAGACGGGATTTTTCTCCCATTTTTAAAATTTTCAAAACCTAAAACAGAAGAGGCGATCTTCCAAAGAACTTTTCTTCCCCAAATCATAGGTAAGTGATTCTAAACTAGTTTATTTCAATCTTTCACTAAAATTTGCAAGATTTCAACCTAAAATCTAAGGTTTTCAAGGTGGAATTGGGGATTTTTGGGTAGAAACTAGGGATTTCGAAAATTGGGGATTTAAACCTCAAATTGAGGTCAGATTCCAAAACCAATTAAATATCCGGGCTCGGGGTTAAATGGGTAATTGGGTTTTGGTTGGAATTTTCGGTTCGAACTAAGCGGGCCCGGGTGTTGACTTATTCAATAGTGGCCTAAATTGAATTCTTTACGATCGTGGGTAATTCTTAAGGCTTAATTGGAATCGTTTGGTTGGTAATATGCTAGATTCTATCGGTTCGGAGGCTCGTTTTAGAGGAAAAGCCGTGGTTAAGCTTTGAGTTTGGCCGTTGGAGCGAGGTAAGTATCGTGGTTAATCTTGGCTTGAGGGATTAGGTCTTATTTGCCTATTTGCTACGTGTTTAAATATTGAGTACAACGTATAGGTGAGGTGACGAGTACCTATAAGTTGTTGTCGAGTCATAGCATGCGAGTGAGTCTTATTCATGTAATTGTAGCTTTCCGTGATCATATACCCATGCTCAGACTAGTTAATCGTTATGTTGATCGTTCTTATCATATTTACAGATTTTGGTATTGATTGAGTATTGATTCAAAGTTGAGGTTGGTATTGTGGAACCAAACGTTGAAGTAAGACTTGTTCGTGATATTTCTATCTCCCCGTTGTTATTCTTCATTGTTTTGGGGAGGGAGAGTGTTAATGCACGAAGGGTGATGCCGTGCCATGTTTGTGAGTGTTAATGCACGAAGGGTGATGCCGTGCCATATTGTGAGTGTTAATGCACGAAGGGTGATGCCGTGCCATGTTATGAGAGAGTTAATTCACGAAGGGTGATGCCGTGCTATTTCTATTTGATTTATATGGTGAGGTTGAGAGTAAAAGCACGAATGGTGATGCCGTGTACTTTCTTTTACTGTGGTTCCTTGTTCCTAGTTGTTCAAAGTATATCGGTTGATCAAAGTGCTTATTTACTGCTGTGATCCTTTATCTTGTGATCGCCCCAGCATGTCTCCCTCCCAATATCACTTGTCTTGTTTCTTTTATCGCTGTTATTGGTATATATATTGTAATACTGTACAGGTTTTTGTGTAGGTGTCTTGTCCTAGTCTCGTCACTACTTCGCCGAGGTTAGACTCGACACTTACCAGTATGTGGGGTCGGTTGTACTGATACTGCACTCTGCACTTCCTGTGCAGATTTTGGTGCTGGTCCGAGCTGATCCTGAGGTTAGCTGCTGGATTCATTCTACAGGAGACCCAAGGTAGATCTGTCGGCGTTCGCAGACCCTGGATTCTCCTTCTAGCTATTTCATTTTACTGTTTCTTTCAATTCGAAAACAATTGTACTTTCTTTCAGACAGTTACTTGTATTTTAATCTTAGAAGTTCGTGAATTGTGGCTCCAGATCCGGGTAATTGTGTACATACATTAAGACTGTTAGGAATTTCCGCACTCTTTTTAACTTGTTATGGTTTAATTGTTGTTAATCACAGAAAGGTTTAAAAATTGGCTCAATGGTTCTGTAATATTGGCTTGCCTAGAAAGTGAAATGTTAGGCGCCATCACGATCCCGACGGTAGAATTTCCGGATCATGACATTGAGTCTCTTAGACACAAGAGTTTTTTTCTTTTATTTTTTGTTGATAAATTCCTGCCTTAATCACTATTTAAGATATTAGCAGCTGTTCTATTCAGCTGCACCCAAAGTTGCAGGACTAGAATCTTAATCATCATCCACTTGTACAAGTACAGGCTTTTCTTTTTAGTTGACTTATCCATGAGGGAATTTTAATTAACTTTATTCATATGCTAAAAGCAAAACATGGGGCTCTTTCCAAGCATAAGAAATCTCAAGTCTCTATCTCATAAGTCATAACCTCTGAACTAGGTAAAGAATATTTAATCTTGCAATTAGTAAAATATATTTTGCTTAATTAATCGGAGCTTTTCGGTCAGCACCACCTAAGCAACAAGAATCTTTTATAATCAAAAGAATGGACATCTTTTTCTCGACAAACTAACCGACCTAATCAAATGCTAAGTAAGAATCTTTAAACGATCAAAAGAATCACATGATGATAAGAACAATATATACTCTTAATTCATTGCATTGTTTATTGTGAATAATGAGATCTTAATTCTCCTATGATTCTGAATTAGTGGAGAATATGTCATAGGCTAGGATTTAGAACAAAAGTGCTAGTAATTGGATAAATCTTGGACATACAGTTTCTTCTTTAATGAATATCGACCATTTTCCCTAAATAGATAAATCACTATTCATCTTTTTTTTTATGCTCATTTCCAAAACTATGAGATGGACTTGGACAGGAATATCATTAGTGGATGAAATCAAACACCCTTTTCCTCATCGCTAATGCACGGACGGTATGGAGTGAAATTGGTTGATAACAAGTGGTTAAATGGTAAGGTGACACGTGAAATCGAGAATAGATAAAAGTTGAGTTGGTAAATATTCGGCACCATTACGAAGTGCGCAACTGGTACAGGACGGATCCCAAAGAAAGCACAATCAATGGTAAAGATTCAAATGCTTGATATCGGATAATATTTAATGAGCAACCGTTACAGAGAATATCTGCATTCAAAGCCAGCCGTTATGCATCCACTGATAGCATTTTTATTCTCATTCAAGAGGAGCTTGATTTTTAGGATCTTGTCTCCCTAAGGATAGCTATAAGTATCAGGATTGACAGTTCTTGAAAGGACATGACACATTCTGCACACAAAAGTTATAACATACTGTTTCACGCTCAATCTAAAGAATTTTATCATTGCTTTTAATTGTGCTCCTGGATAGACCGAACTCAAAACCAGGCTTCCCATTTCTTTTAATTTCAATCGTTAATCTTACTTTCGTTCTTATTTCCTTATCATTTTTGGATCAAATCGATTCGCTTGTCTATAAACTAGCTATAGATTTAACTGTACCGTTTTACGGACAAATACCAACATATCACAGCGTCATCAATTCAATCGTCCTTATACATTTGTTTTACAAAAAATTAAATTTATTGATTGCAAAGCCTTTTATTTTAGAACAAGAATTTAAGAGTGCACGATGTGAATTCAGAAGTAATGCATGAAAGAGGTTGTTACATTACTTTAAGTGGCGCACTTTAACGAACACAAGTGTGATAGTGAAAAGTGGACTATTTAGTATATTACCAAGTTCTAGGTAAAACCAGCCTCGAATTATGTGTTATTCAGTGACATGCAAATTCAAAATCCATAAACTTCAAATCCTGAATCCGCCCAACCTAGTATAGTAAGCTCCTGCTGGGTGCATAGGACTTAAACGACTTACCATATATCATATTCAAATATGTTAAAGGTAATTGGAAAAATATGTAGATATGCAACGAAGTTCACATACTAACCTCCATACGTGTAAAGATCTTAGTAATTTATAGAGAAGTTTCCATAAAGCACTATCTTTTAGTAGTAATTAGCCATCTATAGATACCTTTTGCTATATTACGGATTATAGATGATGTATTTAAGCTATTGTATTCATGAATACATTAGCAAAAATAGGCGTGAATCAGGGAAGTTCAGCTAATCAGTTGTTGTATTCGAGTGTATTCGCCTATATTCATGGCGTGAAACATGGGATTACAGCTGGACAGATTACTGTATTCACGGTGTGAAACAGGGGATTACACTGTTCTTAAACGGAAAGTGTATCAATTAACATATTAGACTACTAATATAACTCAACAAACTCAATTATAACAAACAAAATTTGTATTTCCGGTTATAAAAAAGATTCTCAACTGGAAAAAACCCCAAAAATAGCAATCTTCAGAGAAATTATATAATACATCTGAATACATAAATTATATTAATTGAAAAAACATATGAATACATAGAATACAGCGGGATACATTGAAATACAATGAAAAAAAAGACAGTGAATACAATGAAATACACGGAATACAGCGAGATACATTGAATTACAATGAAAAAAAAAGACAATGAATACAATGAAATACATGAAAATACAGCGTGATAAATTGAAAATACATTGAAATATATTAACAGAAAATCAAGTTGCTCAGCCCCAAAATCCGTCGTTTTTGCTCAACAACAAACCCTAATTTCCGCCTTGTAGCCAAATAGTCCTTCCATCTTCAAAGATCTTGCACGCTCAAACCTGGAGGAAGTGACTGCTTCAAATCTATGTACCTCCACAAGTCTTAGAGATAAAGTCCTAAATCAGGCAACCATTATCTACGTGATCTTTGGCTCCGATCTTCTTCATCCCTTCCATCATGGTGGAGGCGAGCTCGTTTGTCCCGGTCCCTGTTATCTTTTTTTTTTACAGATTCATATCTTTTTTGTCTTCTTCCATCATGATATCTAAATACTTAGCGAAAAAGAATGATGGTTTTGTTGTCGTCGTGCGTTAGAAGGAGGAGGAGAGCGGAAATTTTAATGGGATGGGGGAAGAGAATGGGATGTATCAAAGTAGAGAGAGAAAGAAAATAGAGTAACTGATTAGCGTATTTAGTGGCTTAGGGCTAGGAGGTAACCAAACTTAAATATTTTGCTATAAACCTTAAAAGGTATCTATAGAATATAATTTTTTTAAATGGTATTTATTTAAAATAAATAAGGTGTTAACCTTTGATATAGGAGGTAAAAATTCCTAATTTATAAGAAAGATTGCATTTTTATGGACACTTAAAGGTGTATGAGTCAAAATCTAACAGTCACGATCCAAAGTCCCGAGTCGTGATGGCACCTAACCCAACCCACTAGGTAAACCAACTCATAACTATCCAATTTCAATAATGTTAACAAGTCCATTAAACAGAATAAATTATTTGGATCTATTACATTTCCCAAGGACTGGTAGTACAAATCATGAGCTTCTAAAAATAGAGTTTATAAAGCTGACATGAAAAGAATACATCTTCTGTTTGAACAGTACATAAACAGATTTTCATAATCTACGGCTACCGTGAACAAGAGGCAGCTACAGCAGGAACGCAGGTATGCCTTCAAATCTAGCAACCATTGAACGCAGCATCCGAAATCTGCACGCAATGTGCAGAAAGTGCAATATGAGTACAACCAACCCCATGTACTCAAAAAGTAACAAATCTAACCTCAGGTTGAAAGCAGCGACGAACTGGAATGTAAGTCGGGTCCAACACAAATAACCAATAGCAGTTCATACAACGTAGAGCATATAAACAAGGAAATAATTTCAGAGATAAAAAAATGTTCAGCTTTTGCACAGTTTTCCCAAAATAGTTTCGTTTTTCAACACTAACAGTGAAAACCCAAGTTCTTTATCGAAATCATCCAAAATTTTTGAGATAGTTTGAAACCTGTAGTTTTCTTAAAAAATCCTTTCCACAGTAAATAAAAAATATTTCATTTCCTTTCCAAATAACAAGTGTGAAATACCACTCTATGCCCACATTACAATGTGTGTAAAAAGCCACGAATGATGTGATACCGGACAGCATGAGAAAAATGCGTCTCTATGCATGTATGCCAATGCCATATATCTCATAGATGAATCATGTACTCACACTCTCAGAGTACGCAACCTCACTATATCACATTTTTCACTCATTATACTCAACCACTCGGTACTGTATATGGCCCATGCGGCCCAGGGAACATCCATCCCGGAATATATATACATCACTGACTATAAGTCACCCAGTACCGAGGAAACTGGCCAATCCAACCTCATGGAGAACATCCATCTCCATACCAAGGGAAGATCCATCCCTGAATATAATCAACCGCGCTTACTGGGGGTGTGCAGACTCCGGTGGGGCTCCTTCAGCCCAAGCGCTATAACAAGCCAATCATGGTATAAATCAATCAGGCCCTCGGCCTTACTCAATAATCAATAAAACATGCTGCGGTGTGCAGCCAGATCCCATAACTGTCACTCATAATCAGGCTCTCAGCCTCACTTAGTCATCAATCTCTCCAGTCTCACTCACGGGCTCACAATGTCATGAAAACTGACTCGGAAAAATGATATGATGTATCGATAAGCAACAACTGAGACTGAGATATGATATGAATGCATGAATATGACTGAGTACGAAATATCAATGAATTCAATGAGATGACGGGAAGAAACGACCACTATGGGTCCTAACAATATCAGCATAAAGCCTAAACATTATATCTAGCATGATGTACAACTCATTTATTTTATCAGAAGGTGAAAACACAGATATCAATAAAATAGGGCCACTATTCAGTGCCCTGAAAACAACAGAGTCACAACTCACAAGGTGCACGCCCACATGCCGTCACCTAGCATGTGTGTCACCTCAACACCAATCACATAACACATAATTTGGGGTTTCATACCCTCAGCACTAAGTTTAGAAGAGTTACTTATCTTAAACAAGCCAATTCCGACACCGAGCAAGCCAAGCGATGCTCCAAGAATGTCATCACGCGCGTTCCGACCTCCGAACGGCTCGAAACTAATAAAAAACAACTCAAATACATCAAACAATACTAAATGAACCAATCCCAATCGACAAAGGTCGAATCTTTAATCAAAAGCCCAAAATCGGCCAAAAAACCCAACCCGAACACGCACCTCGGAACCCGACAAAACTCACAAAATCCGTCAATCCATTCAATTACGAGTTCAACCATACTAGTTTCATTCAAATTCGACTCCGAATCGGTGTTCAAAACTCAAAATTTCATATTATGAAACTTTAGGCCAAAACCCCCAATTTATTCTTTCAAATACATCAACCAAAAGCTAAAATCGAAGATAGATTCACGAAATATAACCAAAATCGAGGAGAGAACACTTACCCCAATTCATATGCTAAAAATCACCTTGAAAATTGCCCAATTCCGAGCTCCCCAACTCAAAATATGTGAAATGCACAAAACCCTCATTTTAACACTGTTCTGCCTCGTTTCTTGTGCAAAAGATCTCGAAACTAACTTTTAATACCTCCAATGGATCCCTTGTGAAATTATAGTCAAGTTAGGCTCTTGAATCACTCCATTTGACCTTATATTGAAGGAGATATGTTGGCTTCTATATTTGGAAATAGTGCAGATTTTTAAATACGACGTCGGAACATAAGAAAAACGAGCGTAACACAGCCTAAACCTATCCGAAACTCACACGAGCCCCTCGGCACCCCGTACAAACATACCAAAAGATCCATAGCATAATACAGACCTACTCGATGTCTCAAATCATGTATAACAACATCGAAACGACGAAACGCACCTCAAATCAAACTTAATGTATTTTCGAACTTTTGACTTTCAGAACTTGCGCCGAAACATATCAAATCAGCACGAAATGAACTCAAATTTTGCACGCAAGTCCTAATACGTCATACGGAGCTACTCGTGCCCCAAAACTACCGAGCGAAGTGTAAATGCTCAAAATGACCGGTCGGGTCGTTACACTGACCAGACGAGGATCCGTGTAGAAAGGAACGGCGACGAGCCACTTCGGCCAAAGTCATATTCATATGATGTTGTTGTGACACGCACCTCGGGCATGACCGAGATTGTATATTCAATATGCTTGAACGGCAAATTGGATGTTACGGCATTCTAGAAGGTCGGCCAGTAGTATAATCTAACGACTTAAGTACAATGGTTAATGACCGTTGGGCAAAGAAAAATACCTAGTATATAAACTAAGTGGAAAGAAGAAGAAGGGGGGGGGGGGAGAGGAAACAGATCCACACACAGTCACGCTCTCGGAAAGGAGGAGGGATCTTCATCTCTCTCTCTCTCTCCGAAGGAAGAAGAAGCAAGGAAGCTAATATCCTCAATTCATATCGTTAGTCTCACCATAACAAATGTATGGAGTTCTACCTCGTTAAAGTTTGGTGACTTTCTCCAGCTACGTATTTTTCATGATTGTTCAATGATAAGAAAATCATCATCTTTTTCTTGTATAACGGGATTTAATCGATGTTATAGTTAAATTTTGTGCTTGCTTTGTTCGCTTATTCATACCTTCTATCTCAGATCTAGGGTAAATTAACTTTATCTAGGATTTACCTAAAATCTTCATATATAATTAGTTTAACGAAAAGCTTAACACATTTTGTTCAAACAATTTAGCGCCGTCTGTGGGAATTTTCTAGCCAAAATCTTGGTTTCCTCTAGATCTAAAGCCAGCCAGAGTTTCACTCCCCGGTTGTCGTAGCCTCACCCTCTTAGTATAAACGCCAACTTGAGAAAGTTCTAGGCAAGTTTTTGAAATAACCAAACCAATCAGGGTCAGATCTTTGCATGAAATCGAAATTATGTCTGATATCTATACAAAATCCACGTCTCACTTGTAGCGACGGGTTTGACACATCGTATGAGTACTCAATGTGGGATTACGGCCACTACACACATAGCGCGTCCGCAATCCTATTTGCTATATTAACGTTATATGCCGATCTATACTCCAACCTCTTAGGAAGGGACGATAGCCTACTGTGTGATTCTTTGAAATAACCGTTTTGTCCTGCCTTATTTTTGTACCCTTAAATAAATAGTGCAGTTTATGTACGGAGTATAACATGTTTCCCTTACTTTTGCACACATCGGACGGGATCGAACTGGGACTCGAACTCGAGATGCCAACGGGAAAACTAAGTGCAGCCCATAGGAAGCTTAGGTGCGACTAACGGCGAAGCCAAGCACGAAGCCGCCAAATCTGTAACCGCCATTCGAGTATGGGATAAAACGCGTCGTCCTACAGCGCCGCCGCCCTTGCCGACTTAACAGGTCAAGGTAACAGGCAATTTCGTTTGATTTTAACTTGTTATTTTTCTTTTTTTGATTAGGATAGGAACATGAGCATTCTCACAGGTGCGCAAACAAGGAACAAACGCCACCGAACACACCGGGAAAATGTTCTGCACCATATCATCTCACAAGCGACGGTCAAGACAAACCCTCCGCGCCGTACCATATTACAAACAACAGAAACGGCTAAGAACAGGCCGTAACCTGGGACTGAGCAGTGAGCCCATGGAATGCATAGTCTCTTCAACACAGGCAGAACATGAACTCGAAAAGCTTGCACGTATGCTCGCCATGACAATCCTACGCCAATTCAGCCGACTTAATATTACGAATCACGTCCGAACTTCGTTTGAATTAATAGCCCCAAGGTGCCCAGTATCCCAAGCAATAAGTTCATCGCCCGTCCCATCAACGACCTCTCCAGGCGGAGCAATGAAGGGACTAGATAAATTGGGACTCCACCGATGCATACAAACTATGCAACAATGCATAATATTCTCCAATGAAAGCAAGAATAAACAAACTGAGACTCATCCCGATGCATGCATAAGCGATACGAAAATGAGTAATGTTATCCAATAAAAGCAAGGCCGCGTGTGATTACCACTCCACCGAACTAGCACATCGCCAAGTGAAAGTAAAGTTTAACCTTGTTCGAATTCATAACGAGTCACAATTCGACCTCGCTCGAATTTACACCTTTACGGCCCCTGGCCGTCACCAAGTGAATCTAAAATTCGACCTCGTTCGAATTCATAACGGGTCACAATTCGACCTCACTCGAATTTACACCTTTACGGCCCCTGGCCGTCGCCAAGTGAACGTAAAATTTGACCTCGTTCGAATTCATAACGGGTCACAATTCGACCTCGCTCGAATTTACACCTTTACGGCCCCCGGCCGTCGCCAAGTGAATGTAAAATTCGACCTCGTTCGAATTCATAACGGGTCACAATTCGACCTCACTCGAATTTACACCTTTACGGCCCCCGGCCGTCGCCAAGTGAACTTAAAATTCAACCTCGTTTGAATTCATAACAGGTCACAATTCGACCTTGCTCGAATTTACATCCTTATGGCCCCCAGCAATCGCCAAAAGAAAGTCAAGATTCGATCTCGCTCGAATTAACAAATCAAAACTCGACCTCGTCGAACTCATAACGGGTCATAATTCGACCTCGCTCGAATTTACGCCCCTGCGGCCCCCGGCCATCGCCAGGCGGAAGCAAAATTTGACATCGCTCAAATATACAAGTCAAAATCGACTCTGCCCAAGCTGGCAAGCCTGAATTCGACCTCGCTCGAATATACAAGCCATGACTGACTTCGCCCAAATTGGCAAATCGAAAAATCAGAAGTCAACCTCACTCGAATTTGCAGATCAAAAGTGACTTCATTCGAACTCACAAAATGAGATGCGGTCTCGCTCAAGTCAAGTGAACTAAATTCGACCTCATTCGAATTCCCGATTAAAACTCAGGGACTCATCACGGGGAAATCCGAAGATCTTTTTCAAAAAAAAAAAGAGAAAGTCAAAAGACATGTAACCAAAGGCAAAACAACTATTTTATTCAAAAGATGTACATGCGCAACAGTTGCGCCTTACAAAAGGCCAAAAGCGGGCCCCCAAGAAAAAGATGAAAACAAACAACAACAAAAAAAACTAAGTACAAAAGATGCAAAAAAAATTTCACTCGGCATCATCTCCACCGCCGTTCTCCCCAACATCGTCATCATCAGAAGGAAGCCTATATTCAATCTCAGAGCCCTCACCGGCCTTCGGTGTCGCAGGGATATAACAGCAGGCAAGACGAGCCTCGCGTGCCTTTGTCCGATCATCTTTAAAAGCGGCCTCAGGAACGCTCCCCGCTTCCCACAAACCCTTGTATATATCTCGTTGGGCCTCAGCATTGACCCATA
Source organism: Nicotiana attenuata (assembly GCF_001879085.1). Lineage (NCBI taxonomy): Eukaryota > Viridiplantae > Streptophyta > Magnoliopsida > Solanales > Solanaceae > Nicotiana > Nicotiana attenuata. The sequence goes on from NW_017670535.1 coordinate 393,571, forward strand.
GCTCGTACAAACTGCGGGGGACAGCGGCAGAGCCAAATTCTTGAGGGGGGGAGGGGAGGGGGAGGGGGCTAACAGTTGCGCCTTCTCGACCTCAAGAGCAGTAACTCGGTCTCCCAGGATCGAAGCATCCCTATCAAGTTCACCGATCCGCTTCTCGAGCCGTGCATCCGTCAGTGTGGCCGTCGCCCTCTCGGCTTCCCACTCAGACTTCAGGATGTGGATAGTGTCTCCCAGCGCCGCCCTCGCCAAAGCTGCCACTCGAGCCCCCTCAACTCTCTCCAACTCGGCCACCTTCTGCTCTAGCTCGACCACCTTCTCCGTCCATTCTGCACTGATATTAGCGACTCTACTAGCATTTTGCTCAAGCTCAGCTCGCAAAGACAACACTTTCGCCTGAAGATCCTCGCACTCTACTGCAACCCCTTTGCCCCACCTCGAGCTCCTCGTCTTTGGCATTAATTAGCTCTTCGAGCTTGCTGCATCTGCGGATAGACCGCATCAGTTCCTTGTCATTTTTCTCCAACTCCTCCCTAACGGATTGAGTATTGCCACCCGCCATGAGTTGAGCATGCATCTCACTGCACCTGTTGCGGTACCGACGATACTTTGCTGCCATCTTCAGCAAGACTTCAGCCCGCGTCTCAGCCCTACGAGCGCTCTCGATCTCCAGCATGTAAGTCTAAAAAATAAAGAAGAGAAGAATCAGCGAACGCAAAATGACACCAAACAGAGAAAACAACGAAAGGAAACTCACCCTCAAGACCATCCCGGCCACACCACGTGACAAAGCAGAATCATTGATCTCCCGAAGAGACTCACTTTCGGCGGCGGAGCACAGAAGGTCAAACTGAGGCACCAACTCTACCGTGTCCTCTAACAGGTTAAAGTCTGATGGAATCTCAAGCACACGAGAAGGGCCTTCCGCCCTCACATCGACCTTGTTAAAGCCCTTCTCGAACATTCTCATATCCTCAGGATCAATGTTGGAATCAGATTCGTAATCATCCACTACTACGCCTTTCAACCTCTCATTAGCCGAAGAGGAGGCGCGGCCCTGCCGAGATGATAATGGACCGCTCGGAACAGTCGCGGTGGCCCCCGAACTCTGTCCCTCTGCCACTGTGTTCTCTTCCACGACCGAAATAGGCATTACCTCCACACCCAGGCCGGTATCACCGCCAGCTTTAGATACCGCCAAAGTAGGGTCACCCCTCGAGGACGTCCTAACCAAAGGCGCCCCCTCCGACAACCTCTGCCTCTTTGACGGTGCCTCTTCGCCACAGTTGCGAGAAGGTTCGTCCATTGAACGGACCGTGGAAACCAGAGTGTCCGACCGTGAAGCGACCTCCAAACGAACATGTCCAGTAGCGGACGCGGTCTGCCGAGCAACCAAACCTTGGGTGCCCTCATCCGCAGTTGTCCTTGGAATGGGCTTGGCTGAAGAAGCCAGCTGGCTGAAAGCAAGCACGGGAGCCCTCAACCTTCTCACTCCTCTCCGACCTGTCAATGAGAAGAGAGTCGACCAAACAAAGATAAGGTAAAAGAAACTACGAAGCAAAGAATAAAGTAACAGACCGTAACGAGCCGACTTACTGGCAAGAGGCTTGCGCCCAAACTTCTCATGGAAAGGTGCCCATCGCGAATCCCCATCGTAAGGGGGAGAATCACGCTCACCCACTCGCGAATATCAGCAACTAACAGAGGAGGTACTCTCTCGGCTGCAAAAACAAAAACAAACCCTCATCGAGGTCATTAAAGGGAGACGACCGACAACCGGCTTAAGGAAAAATGCATAAGGCAAAAAGAAAGGAAGACCTATGGGTGAAATTCCATGCCTCAGGAAACCCCGCAGGGTCAGACACCACGTGCTCCGTTCAGAGTAGAAGTAATTCTCCCAAAAGTGGCGGTTGGTCTTGTCGTCCATCTTCACCACCAACCTCTTATTCCTCGGTGGCGCAGATGAATCATTGAGCCCCTAAGGAAATGAGGGGCGAAGAGATGAAGCATGTGCTGTACAGAAATTCCCCGACCGGCTAGCTTCGCGTACTTTTTAAGCATAAGGAGGAGCTTGTACATATATGGAGAGAGCTGAGCCGGGCACACCTCATAGAAGTGGTAGAAGTCCACCGCCAGCGAGGGAAGAGGAAGCGCGTATCCAATGACGAACGGATACGCGTAGAACGCGCAGTAGCCCGAGCGGTGTACATGCACTATGTACCGACCTGCCGGAACTAGCTCAATGTGATCAGGAATCCCCCATTTGGCTTTGAACGGCGTGAGCACCACAACATCCTTCACGGGGAAAACAGGTTCCAGCTCATCCCTAGTGGGGCTGTTGAAATTAGTCCTCGCCTTCCCTGGACGGGGAACCACATCATCCATCGTCGGAAAACTTTCGTCCTCTACCAGACCCACTCCCTCTTCTATTAGGGCTACATTCTCCGGCACCGGAGCACCAACGGCTCTATCAGAACGGGAAGAAGCATTAACCATTTTTTCTTTGATTGAAAGAAACGGGAACGACAAGGAAAAAAAAGGTAGTGGTCGTAACGATTCCTAACAGAAACTGAAACATGAGAAACTGAAGGAGAAGAAGAAGAGTTGCAAAAATCTCTCTTGAGCGATTAAGGAGCATAACACTCAAGTGAAAGACTCTCCCCTATTTATAGGGATATAAATGCCCTGAGTGGGAAAACCGAACGCCGCAATTTTGAAAAAAAAAAGGGCACGAGAACCGATGCAATGCATAGTAAACGTGCGCCATAATGACGCATGGGAAGTATTAATGACGTTCTGAACTGACGCGACAGTTTGGCGCAGCATCCGAAACATCACGTCGCCACTTCGCCTCGAGGTGATCACCTCTCACGTAAAGCGCTCACATGTCTTACAATTTTTGAATCGATAGGGCCCGCCCGTCGAGCTCTCCAAAGGCGACCCCAATAGGCGGAGGGGCTAACTGTATGGGTCAAAATTTGACCAGATGAGAATCCGTGCAGAAAGGAACGGCGACGAGTCAGTTGGGCCAAGGTCACATTCATATGATGCTGTAGCGACACGCATCTCAGCCACGGCCGAGGTTGTATATTCAATGTGCTTGAACGATGAATTGGATGTTACGGCAATCCAGAAGGTCGGCCAGCAGTATAATCTAATGACTTAAGTACAATGGTTAATGACCATTAGGCAAAGAAAAATACCTAGTATATAAACTAAGTGGAAAGAAGAAGAAGGGGGGGGGGGGGGGGGGAGAGAGAGGAAACAGATCCACACACATTCATGCTCTTAGAAAGGAGGAGGGATGTTCATCTTTCTCTCTTTGAATGAAGAAGAAGCAAGGAAGCTCATATCCTTAATTCATATCGTTAGTCTCACCATAACAAAAGTATGGAGTTCTACCTCGTTAAAGTTTGGTGACTTTCTTCATCTATATATTTTTCATGATTGTTCAATGTTAAGAAAATCATCATCTTCTTCTTGTATTACGGGATTTAATCGACGTTATAGTGAAATTTTGTACTTGCTTTGTTTGGTTATTCATACCTTCTATCTCAGATTTAGGGTAAATTACCTTTAGCTACGATTTACCTAAAATTTTCATATTTAATTAGTTTAACGAAAAACTTAATACTTTTTGATCAAACAAAAAGGCAGTATCAAGAATCTCGAATGCCTGCGTATCTATCAGTTTCATCGCCTTATCTGAAAGAGACCTTGAATTTATTCTTTCCTTTCTCTTTCTTTTAATTTAACTGCAGGACACACGTCGCTGTTATTCTATAAATAGCTTCAAGGGGTTTTGGATTTCATCATCACTTCAACAACTGATCAACTCACCTCATCAAATTAGTATCAGTACTTTCTCATTTTGTCCCTCATCTTCCTCTTATTATGGAGTCAGTGAAAAAGATGGCAGCAGAAAAGCCAGTGGTGATTTTCAGCAAAAGCAAGTGTTGCATGTGTCATACCATAAAGACATTGATATCAAGTTTTGGTGCTAACTTAACTGTATATGAATTAGATGAACTTTCCAATGGCCTACAATTGGAAAAGGCACTGTTGGCATCAGGGAGAAGGCCTAGTGTACCAGCAGTTTTCATTGGACAAGAATTAATTGGTGGTGCTAATGAGATCATGACTCTCCATTTAGAGGGAAGGCTTATTCCTTTGCTCAAGAAAGCTAAAGCTATTTGGTTATAGCAGCATTTATACCGTGTATACCTACACTCCTTTTTCTCTTTTTAGATATCTGGTATTCGAAATCTACTGGTACGATTAATTCGGATCCACTTTCTAATATGCCGGTAAAACTTATGAACAAGAAGATGAATAGTATTGGCTAGTAGTTTGGTTTGACAGCAATGTTTACGGACTTGAATGTAGTCATTTGAGCATCTTTTATTTAACATGCTCAATGAAAGTCTTTGTTTTCTCAACAGAGATGTACTTAATGTTTCATAAGCATTTACATACAATGTCATAGACTTGTCGATTTTGAGTTGTGACTTCCACGAAACTCTTCATTCCTCTTATCACTCACTTTTTTTAATCATTTGTTGTGAAACCATCTAGGAGTGGGTTTAGACTCTGACTCCCACCCCTGTATTCAAAGCAAATAAACCAAAAATTTTAAGATTAAGGAGTTTTCTTTTTTTTTTTTTTTTTTTAATAATGGTGGTGTCCGGGTCAGCTTGCATGCAATTTCGACAGAGTATCTGTTAGCTAGCATCATCACAGATACCAGGTAACTATATCCATCAAAGCTTGGACAAATGCAAAAAAATTACCTAGTATTTTTGTTACCAGATTTGAACATGAGACTTTATAATTATTCTCTCACTTTATTGACCACTAGGTCATACTCAGAATGCAAATCACATTGAAGGTTTATTGGCATTATATAATTTCTAAAATCAGTGTAAGAATGGATATCCATTCCTTTACTTTGTGAGCTATGAACTAAACAAGCTTCCCAAAAGTTTCAATAGTGTGACCAAGTGTAATAACCCGAAGAAAAAAACAATATTATCACACATTCATTAGTTGTGAAATTAGAGAAATTTTTAGTTTGTAGTTATTGGATTAAATACTAAGTTAGTGGAAAAGAATTTATCCTGATATATAAGATAATATACTAGTTTTTTTTTTCTTTTAGTGAGCCAATTTACATTATAGTTAAATAGTCATGGGCCTTAGATAATAAAAGTAACTAACTAGGTCAACCCATCTCAAGAGGGCATTAGGCCATTAAATATTCTTGTTTTGGCTATTATGCAGAGGCAACAAAATATATAGGGCCAAGAGAGTTGACAATGGCATTAGGGATTTTCCTAACTATTTGGTGGCGAGAACTTGAAAGCTAGGGAGAGTGAAATATTCTTGCAACTCAACAGTAATGGCAAAGTATCAATTCTAATCCCTATAGCTATATTTCTTGTATTAATTTAAGAGAGATATTCTTATTAGTTCTTTGTATAATGGTGACAAGAATTAAGTGTGAGAATAAAGGGATTATGTCAGACATGATTATACTGGTCACGCCTTGAGAATAAAAATAAAATATAACAATAAACTTGCTCTTTAATAATAGACAAACTTTTCGAGAGTAACATTTTTAAAGTTAAACTTTTGGAACATTGCATAGGAAATAAGTTTCAGATGTTTGCTACAATGTTTGATTAGTTATACTTATGTAAATAAGATTCGAACTTCACACTTCATAATATGTTCATGTATATTTACGAAAAGAACACTCTGTCATATTATGTTTAGAGATAATATTATGTTGAACTAGTGTTTGAATGTGTATAACTGAATGATTAGTCTACTGGTTAGCAGGTCATATATTGAGTACCGAATTGTACTTTAATATCATGATTTTTTTTATATATTCATGAGTTGAGATGTGGAATATTAAGATGTAATTCTAAGCCTGAAATTAAGGAAAGAGTAAAATTTGACCTGACTAGTATAATTGACATTATTCATTTATATTTTACATAGATTGAGGTCATTGAGACCCGTTTGGTTGGTATTCTAGACGTTGCAAGGTTTGGGGAACTTCCTGTTAGCAAGGTAAGTGAGACTTTAAGATTTGATGCTTGCTTTTCTAAAATCCATTTTGAAAATGTGTTTTCTCTGCCTGGTCCATGTGTTGGGACAAGTGTGCGCTTGGCTGAATCGGTGGTCTTAGACTGGCCGCAAATATATTATTTTACAAATAAAAAAATACAAATACAATTTTTTTTATTATTATAAGTAGTTTGATGGCATGATACGGCTGTGAGCCATGATGTTGAGTTTGATAGTTTGATACGGCTGTGAGCCATGGTGTTGAGTTTGATACGGTTGCGCGCCATGAGATTGAGTTTGATACGGTTGTGCGCCATGATATTGAGTTTGATATGGCTGTGCGCCATAATATTGAGTTTGATATGGCTGCACGCCATAATATTGAGTTTGATACGGCTGCGCGCCATGATATTGAGTTTGATACGGCCGTGCGCCATGATGTTGAGTTTGATAGTTTGATACGGCTCTGAGCCATGGTGTTGATACGACTGTGCGACATGATGTTGGGGCATTGTGTATGCCTTTCTACATCACCCGAGCATTGTGTATGCTTCTTGATATTTATATTTGGGGCATTGTGTATGCTCTGTTACACATTTGAGGCATTGTGGTGCCGTTGTGGACTCGTAAAGGTGTTGTTTAATTTCTTCATGACAAGTCCTTAGTGTATACTGTGTTAAGATATGTGTACTCTTGTTAGTTAATTCTTATTAACTCTGTTGATAAACATATATTGAGTTATTGTATAATTATCGTAATTATTATATCGTTCTTGTTGTGGTGTATTTGTATTTTCTAATACTTGTTCCAGAGGTATTCAGAGTGGTGGATCGAGGATCTTACTGGGTTATATTTACATATAACTCACTCCTTACCTGCATATCTGTCACGACCCAATTTTTCCTCCATTAGGTATCGTGATGACACCTAGTCTTAGGGACTAGGTAAGCCTAACATTTACTGAATATCAACTATAAGAAAGAAAGTCTAACAGTCTCGATATAGAAATCTTTATAGAATTTATAATTTTCCAAAGCCGATAGTACAAGTCATAAACTCTACAGAGTTTACTACAACTTCTAAATACATTTGTTTGGAAATAAGTAAAACAGTGTGAACACAAAATTAGGAAGGTGACTCCGAAGCGTGCGAACGCAGCAACAGGTTCACCTTGAGTCTCCACAGCAACGATCCGCACAGCTAGTAACGAACAAATACCTGTATCTGTACAAAAATATACATAAGTGTAGTATGAGCACACCACAGTGGTGCCCAGTAAGTATCAAGACTAACCTTGGTGCAGTAATGACGAGGAACAGTCAAGACACCTACTGGTCTAATAAATTGAACAAGTATAAGTATAGGGACAACACTGCATGATCTCTACATAAAGACTACGAGATATGGCTAACAATACAGTAATTGCAATAAGGAAGGAAACAACAAGTAACAACGGTACACCATAATAAGGACACAGAAGAGTGAACGGAAACACAACCTTAATCTGGAATCACAAATATAGCAAAGACAAGTAATAACTCAGCAACTACGATAATTTTCACATCAGGTCTTAGCTAGCAAACTCTAACCAATTAGTCAAATCCTTCAAGTATAAACCTTTCACCCATAAGTTTTCGAATAGAAATCTTTAAAATATGATCCTTCCCAATAAAGATTTTCGAAATATACTTCCTTCAAATAAATATCTTTCAAACATAGTTCTTTCAAAATAAATACCTTTCGTATATAAGCTTTTCAAGTAAATATCCTTCGAATATAAGTCACCCTGTGATACCTCATCTCATAATCATACAATACGGGTCTCAATACCTGAACCCTAACACTTGGCATCCTGTGCCATCATCACACCTCATAACCGCACTGACGACTCACGTGCCAAATAGAGCCATTCTCACATGGAAGGCAAGTAAACAAGGGTGTGCGTCTATACTCAGCAAAATCAAGAAATTCTCTTATCCGATAAGGGTGCTTAGCTATGTGTATGCCTGTGCAGGTGTCCTAATATAGTTCATACCAGCTAGTAAGAATAAGAAAAAGAACGGACAACACGTAGAATATTTACAAGAATGTAAGCATAGAAGATCAACAACTCAGAGCACAGATATAACAATAGGGGATCTCCCAGGATACCGTCCCTTAGTCCCAAACATAAATGAGCAGGGGGATCTCCCGGAATAACGTTCCGTAGTCCCGAAGTAAATATGCAGAATAGGGGGATTTCCCAGAATACCATTCTGTAGTCCCAAAGTAAATATGCAGAACGGGGGGATCTCCCAGAATACCGTTCCGTAGTCCCAAAGTAAATATGCAATGTAGGCGAATCCCGAAATATCGTTCCGTAGTCCCAAAGTAAATATGCACAACGAGGGGATCTCCCGGAATACCGTTCCGTAGTCCCAAAGTAAATATGCAGCGCAACCAACAGAGATAACAGTTACAGTACGGCAGAAACCTCGTGCATCACCACAAAAAGTACAACAGCAACAATGACAATAATACAAAGTACGGCAAGTAAATCAACTCAAGAACTTTAAATCACAAAGAAACGATAGAACTCATTCACAAGGAATAACCATAGTAAGGAATGCTAGGCGTAAAGGGAACATGTTAACAAGGGAAAACTAAAATGTAGCAACGACTCCACAATATACGATTCAAGAACAAGGAAGCTAACACGAGTAAAATAATTCCAAACAATGCTATGCCAGTTGTAATATAGGATATCTAACTTCTTTTAAGGTTGAGCAATTACGAAGGTTATCCAACAATTCAATTAAGGATAAGTGGCGGAAAGATAACCGCAACCTCAATTAAGACTAAACACTTATAGGATGAGACAATAATAATTTTAGATAAAGATAGGCAGTTATGCAAAGATAGCATGTCAATAGGAGAGGTACGAATCTTCAGTTAAGCCAAATAAGAGTCAAATAGGCAATAAGAGTGAATCATAAAGTAATTAATCTTAATTAAGCATGTAGCGGTGAAACTAGCAATTAGGAAACTCAACCATATCACGGAGAACTTCCTACTTAGTGAGTATAAGGACCTAAGGATCCTAAAAGGGCCAATTTTCCCCAAATAAGTCCGAGCACTTACATGTCACCTCGCGTACACGAACTACAATCAACATAGAAGACTTAATCCTAAGAGGAAATCCCCCACACAAGGTTAGACAAGATATTTAGCTCAAAGAAGACAAATCGATACTCTAAAATTAACTTCTCGGGTGCAAAGACCTCCAGAGGGATCAAATCTAACCAAAATAACTTCAACGCACAAATAAAACTCATAAGAAACTATTACGGATCATAAAATATCAATCTTTAACAAAATCCAAAAATCAGTCCTACAGTCGACCCCCGAGCGAGTTCAACCATACAAAAATTATCAAATTCCGATACTATTTTGTCCTTCAAATCATGAATTTTTATTTTTCATGTCCTTCAAACCAATATTTCTCTCAACCCAAAACACAAATTAAATGATAAAATGAAGATAAAATCATGGAATATATTAAATACTAGGTGAAGAACACTTACCCAATCGAATTTCATGAAAAACCCAAAAAGAATTGCTCGATTTGAAGAACTTATATTCTGCCCAGGTCCTTATGCATCGCGAACGCGGAGGAGGAATCGCATTCGCAAAGAAGAAAAATAAAGATGCCAGGAAAAGCCCATCGTGAACGCGAAGAAGGAATAACGAGAACCTATGCGAACGCATAAGGGATACGCTAACGCGAAGAGGAAAGTGATCACCAGCGCCCAGGGCCTGGTTCTGCTACGCGAACGCGGAAGTGATGGTGCGAACGCATGAATAGGATGAGCAGGGATACGCTATCGCGAGGCATACTTTGCGAACGCAAAAAATGAAAATCAGGCGAGTTAGCAGAACACTATGCGAACGTGAAAGGAACTTCGCGATCGCGAAGAAGAATACCAGACACCAGAAACCAGCAATCCAAAAATAGAGGAAATTGGCCTGTAGCCCATCCGAAACACACCCAAGGCCCCCGGGACCCTGTCGAAGTACACAAACAAGTTTTATAACCTAACACGGACTCGCTCGAGGTCTCAAATCATATAAAACAACACCGAAAATACAAATCGCGCCAAGAATCGATCTATGAACTTCCAAATCTTCCAACTTCAAAAACTCGTACCGAAACCAATCAAACCAACCCGGAATGATGCCAAATTTTGCAGACAAGTCCCAAAATAACAAGACGGAGCTGTTCCAATTCTTGGAATCGCATTCCACCCCCGATATCACAAAAGTCAAGTATGGGTCAAACTTTTCCATTTTCCCAATTTCAAATTTTCTAAATTTCACCGATATACCTCAAGTTACCCTATGGACCTCTAAATCCAAATTCGGATGCGCCCCTAAGTCCAAAATCACCATACAAAGCGGTTGAGATCAACTAAAATCCATTCCGGAGCCGTTTACAAAAGTCAAATTCCGGTCAAATTCTCATTGCTTAATATTCTAAACCAGAATCTTTCTCCCAAATTCGACTCCGAATCATCTGGTAATTGAATCCAACCACGCACGCAAGTCGATGCACATAATATAAAGCTGCTCAAGACCTTATTTCGCTGAATGGAACTTAAATTCTCAAAATGACCGGCCGAGTCGTTACAATGTCCCCTTTTAAACAAACGTCCGTCCTCGAACGTGCCAAGATTCACTTCGAAGTCCTCAAATCACTGAATGCACACACATAACATACACCCGCGGGTAATCTCATGTCACCCTAATCTACATATGCCCGACAACACCATCTCAAGTGGTCTTTCTACCAACACTGTTAAGCCTCAAAGCCAAGATTCTCACCTTCCATTCATTTCCAAAAGACCCGATTATAACTCCATATCCGATATCAGTCTTAACTAGCTGTAACCACTTATTCCTACACCCACAGAGTACAACCACATAACATGATACATCACACATAGGCCCATAATAACATTTCTGATCACAACATCTGCCCGAAATCAAATCCAGCACCGGCCATAAGCCTTATATCCGTTAGAACTCTATTTCAAACCTCCATAACACTGACAATGATGCATGAAACACAAAGAACACATAACTAAACACCTGAATCACCAAGTCACAACTAACACCACCGGGCACACACCCCATAATCAAAAAATGAAGAAGCACAGAACGAAAATGACTGAATATGTAAAGAGAAACACATTAGAGAACTACTAAACAAGCCCGACAGGCACAACCCTCTATCAGTAAAATTCTACGAATCAATACAGGAAAAAAATTCAATATATATGAACAAATCAGAAGGATCTCATCCTGATATAACTTCCACCGCGGTACACAACCCGGTTCGAACACATCAAATCACATGAAATCACGAGGGTCCCACCCTCAACTCTGAATCACAAGTAGGATATACATCAACCCAACTAGAAACTTTCACTAGATCAATTCCGTCAATAAAATTACAACACATACTGGCTCCAACACCGGTGGGGCATAAAAAACACAGCTCGTAACAAAAATACTCAGAAATCACATCAAGCCTACTGTGATGGACAATAAGAATTTACTACTAGTCTCATAACTCTCAATAATGAATAAAAATAGGCGATAGACACGGGCTATCACTCATAGAACCTCCCAACAGGCAACACATAAACAGAGTGAAAATCATGAAACGCGCCCATAAATGGAGCAACAAGTAGGAAAACTCACCCCGATAAGCAGAACTGAAATAAAATACGAAGGTGCTCCTCTAGAACAAACGGAAAGCATACTTGTATGACATCTTCTAGCACAACGGCCTCAAGCCTACCATATGAAACACATCAACGGGTCGGGTATCTCCCTCTTGGGCGCCCTCTACTCACATGAATACCTCGCTATGACACATTTGTCTGAAATCTGGGACAATCTCTCTCCATGTGGCTAGTATCTCCACACCTAAAGCAACCCTTCTGCTGACGTGGTTGTGGGAACTGTGCGGTACGGGTACTCTGAGACCCATGAACATCTGAATCACTGTGCGAAGCCGGAAGTGCAAACTGAATTGGCTGACTCACAAAAACTTTACCATGTCACACCCTTCCTCCAAAATAAGGACCAGTATATCTCTCCGGCCTACGAGGCCTCCTCGCGTCCCTGTACTCTCTCTCCCGATCTCGTCTGTCCTCTCGCTCCCAATCCCAATGCCCTCTAACTAGTGAGCGATCCCTACCACTTGCTGAAATGAAACATCTGACTCCAACTCCCGAGACATGCTGAACCGAATATCATTCCTGAGGCCCTCAATGACTCTACAGACTCTCTCTCTAACTATAGCGACCAAGGCAGGTTCATGTCTGGCCAAATCACTGAATCTGACGGCATACTCTAATACTGACATAGTTCCCTAGTGTATCTGCTCAAACTCCGCGCGCCATGCATCCCAAAGGGACTGAGGTACAAACTCTCTCAAAAATATCTCTAAAAACTAAACCCATGTAAGTGAAGCTGCATCGGTCGGGCTACCCAACTTGTATGCCCACCACATCTGATAAGCGGTTCCCTTAAGCTGGAACGTAGTAAAAGCAACCCCACTCGTCTCAACAATACCCATAGTACGGAGAATGCGATGGCACTCCTTTATAAAAACCCGTGTGCTCTCTGAAGCCAAACCACTGAATGTAGGAGGGTCATATTTCTTGGACCTTGCAAATCTAAGCTGCCCTTCCTCAGATGCTACTGCCCTGACCATGGGCTGAACTAGAACCACAGGCTGTGTCGCCATGACACCTGGGACCTGACCAACGCAAACTGCTTCTTTGGAGTGTGGGCAGCGGGAGTCTGAGTCCCTCCCCCGGTCTGTGAAGTAGCTCGTACAACCGGAATCAACCCCTCCTGAGCCAATGTATCAAACATGCTCAGGAACTATGCTAAAGTCTGCTGAAGTCCGGGGGTAACAGCAGGCCCCTCCAATACCTGCCCCCCCAACTAGAGTTACTGGCGGCTCCTCAACTGCTGCTCTGGTAGGTGCTCTAGCTATGGCACGTACTCCTCGTCGGCCCCTGCCTTTAGCGGCACCCACTCCGGGAGCAGCGCCATCATAACTACAGCTCGTGTCTTCACCATCGATGAGAGAATGGATTGATAAATGTTCGAACTCCGAGATCAATAAGCTCACATGATAGGAATGAAAGAAGTGAGATTGCCCTAATACTTTCGTAGCCTCTCGAAGATAAGTACAGACGTCTCCGTACCGATCCGCAAGACTCTACTAAACTCGCTTATGACTCGTAGCACCTATGAACCTAGAGCTCTGATACCAACTTGTCACGACCCAATTTTCCATCCGTTGGGTATCGTGATGGCACCTAGTCTTAGGGACTAGGTAAGCTTAACATTTACTGAATATCAACAATAATAAAGAAAGTCTAACAGTCTCGATATAGAAATCTTTATAGAATTTATAATTTTCCAAAACCGGTAGTACAAGTCATAAGCTCTACAAAGTTTACTACAACTTCTAAATATAACTGTTTGGAAATAAGTAAAACATTGTAAACACAAAATTAGGAAGGTGACTCCGAAGCCTGCGAACGCAGCAATAGGTTTACCTTGATTCTCCACAACAACGATCCGCACAGCTACTAACGAACAAATACCCGGATGTGTACAAAAATGTACAGAAGTGTAGCATAAGCACACCACAACAGTGCCCAGTAAGTATCAAGACTAACCTCGGTGGGTAGTGAAGAGGAACAGTCAAGACACCTACTGGTCTAATAAACTGAACAAGTATAAGTATAGGGACAATAGTGCATGATTTCTACATAAAGACTACGCGATATGGCTAACCATACAGTAATTGCAATAAGAAAGGAAACATCAAGTAACAGCGGTACACCATAATAAGGACATGGAAGAGTGAATGGAAACACAACCAAAATCCGGAATCACAAATACAGCAAAAACAAGTAATACCTCAGCAACTACGTCAGTTTTCACATCAGGTCCTAGCCAACAAACTACAATCAATTAGTCAAATCCTTCAAGTATAAATCTTTCACCCATAAGTTTTCGAATAGAAACTTTTAAATTTAATCCTCCCCAATAAAGATATTCCGAAATATCAAATAAATATCTTTCAAACATAGTTCTTCCAAAATAAATACCTTTCGAATATAAGCTTTTCAAATAAATATCCTTTGAATATAAGTCACCCTGTAACACCTCATCTCATAATTATGCAATACGGGTCTCAATACCTGAACCCTAACACTTGGCATCCTGTGCCCTCATCACACCTCATAACCACACTGACAACTCACGTTCCAAATAGAGCCATTCTCACATGGAAGGCAAGTAAACAAGGGTGTACGTCTATACTCAGCAATATCAAGAAAACCTCTTATCCGATAAGGGTGCTTAGCTACGTGTATGCATGTGCATGTGTCCTAATATAGTTCATCCCAGCTAGTAAGTATAAGAAAAAGAACGGACAACACGTAGAATGTTTACAAGAATGTAAGCATAGAAGATCAACAACTCAGAACACAGATATAACAACTGGGGATCTCTCAGGATACCGTCCCTTAGTCCTAAACGTAAATGTGCAGGGGGATCTCCCGGAGTAACTTTCCTTAGTCCCAAAGTAAATATGCAAAACAAGGGGATCTCCCGGAGTACCGTTCCATAGTCCCAAAGTAAATATGCAGAATAGGGGGATCTCTCGAAATACCGTTTCGTAGTCCCAAGGTAAATATGCATTGCAGGGGGATCTCCCGGAATACCGTTCCGTAGTCACAAAGTAAATATGCAGAACAGGTAGTCCCAAAGTAAATATGCAGCGCAACCAACAGAGATAACAATTACAGCACGACAGAAACCTCGTGCATCACCACAAAAAGTACAACAACAATAATGACAATAATACAAAGTACGGCAAGTAAATCAACTCAAGAACTTTAAATCACAAAGAAACGATAGAACTCATTCACAAGGAATAAGCACAGTAAGAAATGCTAGTCGTAAAGAGAACAACTTAACAAGGGAAAACAAAAATGTAGCATCGACTCCACAATATACGATTCAACAGCAAGAAAGCTAACACGAATCAAATAATTCCAAATAATGCTATGTCAGCTATAATATAGGATATCTAACTTAGTTTAAGGTTGAACAATTACGGAGGTTATCCAACAATCCAATTAAGGATAAGTGGCGGAAAGATAATCGCAACCTCAATTAAGACTAAACAATTATAAGATGAGAAAATAATAATTTGAGATAAGATAGGCAGTTATGCAAAGATAGCATGTCAATGGAAGAGGTACAAATCTTCAGTTAAGCCAAATAAGAGTCAAATAGGCAATACGAGTGAATCATAAAGCAATTAATTTCAATTAAGCATGTAGAGGTGAAACTAGCAATTAGGAAACTCAATCATATCAAGAACAACTTCCTACTTAGTGAGTATAAGGACCTAAGAATCCTAAAAGGGCCAATTTTCCACAAATAAGTCCGAGCACGCACTCGTCACTTCGCGTACATGAACTACAATCAACATAGAAGACTCAAATCTTAAGGGGTAATCCCCACCACAAGGTTAGGCAAGATACTTACCTCAAGACGACAAATCGATACTCTAAAATGAACTTCTCGGGTGAAAAGACCTCCGGATGGCTCAAATCTAACCAAAATAACTTCAACGCACAAATAAAACTCATAAGAATTCATTCCGGATTATAAAATCTCAATCTTTGACAAAATCCAAAAAGCAGTCCAAAAGTTGACCCCCTGACTCGCACCTCGGAACCCAACAAATTTTACAAAAACCGAATACCCATTCCGATACAAGTTCAACCATACAAAAATTATCAAATTCCGATACCATTTTGTCCTTCAAATCATGATTTTTCATTTTAGAGATTATGTTCAAAAACCAACACTACCCTCAAACCAAAACACAAATTAAATGATAAAAATGAAGAAAAAATCATGGAATATATTGAATACTAGGTGAAGAACACTTACCGAATCAAATTTCTTGAAAAAAACACAAAGAATCGCTCAAAATCGAGCTCTACAAGTCAAAACATGATAAAAATAGCCTAACCCTCGATTTGAAGATCTTATATTCTCCCCAGGTCCTTATGCATCGCGAACGCGGAGGAGGAATCGCGTTCGTAAAGAAGAAAAATGAAGCTGTCAGGAAAAGCCCATCGCGAACGCGAAGAAGAGAGAACGAGAACCTACGCGAACGCGTACGGGATACATGAACGCGAAGAGGAAAGTGATCACCAGCGCCCAGGGCCTGGTTCTGGTACGCGAACGCGGAAGTGATGGCGCGAACACGATGAATGGGATGAGCAGGGCTGCGCGATCGTGAGGCATACTTCGCCGAATGCGAAAAAGGAAAATCAGGCGAGTCAGTAGAACACTATGTGAACGCGAAAGGAACTTCGGGATCGTGAAAAAGGATGTCAAACAGCAGAAACCAGCAATCCAAAAATAGAGAAAATTGGCCCGTAGCTCATCCGAAACACACTCGAGGCCCCTAGGACCTCGTCTAAATACACAAACAAGTTCTATAACCTAATACAGACTCGCTTGGAGTCTCAAATCATATCAAATAACACCGAAAATGCAAATCGTGCCAAGAATCGAACTATGAACTTCCAAATCATCCAACTTCAAAAACTCGTGCCAAAACCAATCAAACCAACCCGGAATGACGCCCAATTTTGTAGACAAGTCCCAAATGACTAGACGGAGCTGTTCCAACTCTCGGAATCTTATTCCGACCCCGATATCACAAAAGTCAATTATGGGTCAAACTTCTCCATTTTTCCAAACTTCAACTTTTCCAACTTTCGCCAAAATGCCTCAAGTTACCCTACGGACCTCTATATCCAAATCCGGATGCGCGCCTATGTCCAAAATAACTATACGAAGCTGTTGAGATCATTCAAAACCTATTTTGGAGCCGTTTAGACAAAAGTCAAATTTCGGTCATATTTTCACCGCTTAATCTTCCAAACTAGAATCTTTCTCCCAAATTTGACTCTGAATCATCCGGTAACTGAATACAACCACGCACGCAAGTCGATACACATAACATGAAGCTGCTCAAGACCTTACGCCACTAAACGAAATTTAAATTCTCAAAACGACCGGCCGGGTCGTTACAATGTCTACGCAGATACTATTGGTGAAGACGGAGCTAATATCTGACGAGTTCGCTAGGGTTGATTAAGTTATTGAGGTGAGCCGTGACATTGTTTGTGGAGGCTGCCAAAAGAGTCTTTATCATTTATCCATGTGATATCTTTTGTAATTCTCTTAGATGATCCATGGTCTAGTGTAGAATTTGGGCTAGAGTTTTAGTTTAATATTTTGAGATACTAAATGTTCATAATTAATTATTAAAATGTTTGGATACTCATAAGTAACCAAATATTGCAAATTAATGATTAAGGTATGAAAGTATGATTCGCCTGGCAGGTGGTTTTAGCTGGGTGCCAGTCACGTCTAGGAGGTAATTTGGGGCGTGACACCAAGACTTGTTCAAGCTGTTGCATAACTAGATTGATTGTGACAATGTATTTTTCCTTCAATGCATGAGTCTCTTCTTAAAAACTCGATCGAATCTGTCTAATCAAAGGAAGTAAACGAATTTACTCTTTCTCTAGACCTTGAGTTTCCTCTTGGAGATAAGTAACCCATTCGTTGTTTATTCCAGCACATACTCCATATCTTGATTCTCCACCTCCTCTTCCAATTGCTTAGTTTCCCAGTTTCCTGTCCCTCACTTTCTCTGAACTTGGAATGTCTAGTACTGTAGTTGCTATTCTATGGTGATTCTTCACTTGAGTATCAACTTCTGCCTCCTCCTCATGCTGCATATGCTCAAATTTCTCTCTCCCAGTCTTTATATATATATATATATATATATATATATATATATATATATATACACACACACATATATATCCAGATTCGTTCAAGACATATTAGTTCAAATAAAATATATGGGCTAATACGATCGAAATGATTATTTAAGTTCAGTTCTTACTAATTTAATTTTGAAATCTAATTTGATTGAGTTAATCCATCTGGTTAGATCAAATAATGAGTCTGCAGCCTGATTTTTAGTTAAAGGACCATTGAATGTTATCTTATTCTAAAAGCTCAATTTTGTGTCATGTGTCAAGTGACATCACGTGTTAAGTTAAGTAAAGGAGTTAGGATCGGACATAAATGGTATGAGTCAAATAGTATAATACAGTGAGCTTCCAGGGGATAAACCATTTATTGATTAGTTTCTTATACCATTAACTCACTAACTACTGACTTCACTTGCCAAGTTCTTTCAACATGAATTGTATTGAAGTTTGGCGTATGTCCCTGCGATTTGTCCCTTTCATAAGAACATGGAGAATGAACTACAAGTGCATGCTCACTTTCGCTACTTTTCGTTTGTTTTGTTTCCTTCCCTGCAGAAGATCTACTTGGTGACTTTCAACTGTTAAAGTTCTTACTTTTTATATTCATGCGGCCGCGACTAATCCTCATTCATTAAAAGGTAATACAAGGTTAACAGTTAACACGGTTATTGATGTAAGGAATCTTTACACAATAACCGGCCGGATTCCTGTTTAATTGGGATTTTGACACAGTTACCCACAAAAACAAAACCATTTACCCTTGTCTATCCATTTATTTTTCTATCCATAAACTAATTACATTTCCTACCCATGGTAGGTTTTGTGGAGAATTTTTTCTTTATTCTCCAATTCTTTTTTTATTTGTATGCTTCTTTTCTTTTCTTTTCTTTTTTCTTTTCTCCTTTTCTTTTTTCTCGTTTTTTTCTTATCTTTTTTTTTCCTATTCTAATTTCATTTAACTTCTTTTTTTTATATAATCTAATTTTATTTACTATTTTCACTATTTTTTATTATTTTTTTTAAATTATTACTAAAGAAAAATCAAATTGTGTACCAATTAAATGTAGCTAATACAACCAATAAAATATTAACTAACATACTATACCAGTATAGTATATAGTTATACCAATAGGGTATACAATTATACACAAAGAGTTAAAAAAAGTTTAATTCAATTATTAAACTGTAATAATATCAGTTGTCAATAAAAATTTCAAAAAATTCTAAGAGGATCTAATTGTAAGAGTATACCATTACATTATATAGCATACTATTTTTTTTTTTTTTTTTGCATTTTCAATTTGCCTCTCACGCTGGGTAAAAGCTTAACGTAAATTAAAAGGGAAAAGGCAAGTGAATTTACGGGTAATAAGTATACTATTATAGTAGATTGTATACTATTATAACATATTGTTACAATATATTGCATATTATTACAGTATACTATAACAATATATTGTATACTATAATAGTATACTGTTGTAGTATAACTATATACTCCTATAGTATATTGTATACTGGCGGTATACTGTTAGGTAACTGTGTTTGCAGTATAGCTATATACTCCTATAGCATATTGTATACCGTAGCGGTATACTATAGCTGTGTTCTTCTTCGATTTTCAACTGAAAATTTCAATCTCAATCAACTCAAATCAGCTCCAAATGCTATCAAATTTCAGTATGAACTTCCAGAAGGTACCATAAGCAATATTTAACAGCACTCACTTTGAATCAAACAAGAAATCTTCAAAAATAAAATTGAGCTTCAAGCCCAACAATGGTGGATATTCAAATACACACAAAAATTTAGATCCGGGAAGCTTACTCGAAGATACTATAAGCAATATTTTATAGCACCACATCGAATCAAACAATAAATCTTCAAAACAACTATTTTCTTCCTTAGAACTTTACTATAACATATAAATTGAAAGTAAATACTATTGAAAAAAGAGATAGAGACAGAGGGGGGTTGAGAGTGGGTGAGAAGTTGAACTAATATTTTCGGAATGGGGTTTTAACACAGTTGGGGAGTTGAGCAAAGAATTGGAGGAAGGTAAAATGAGGAAAAAGAAGAAGAGGAACATAATAAAGGCGGGTAAATAGTTTGGGGCGCATGAGTAGGAGTAGTAAATAGTTTGGGCCTGGGCGTTAAAGGGTAAATAGTTTGGAATTAATGGGTATAAAGTGAGATTTTCTCTTTAATTTTTCTAGCCGCTATACATAGATTATAAATTAATTGTGTGTGATTATACATATATTATATACAGTTAATACATAATTATATATGTACAGAATATTTTTAATTAGTTTAAGTGGTTAAGTGAATACTATTTTAAGTTAATTCTTTTATATTGGTAGATATAGTGCGGTGTGTTACACGAAAGTGGGGTAGAGAATCTAATTAAACATGAAACATTCCCTATTTCCATTCTTTCATTCATTCAGTTGCTGATCACAAAAATTTGAAGTTTCCACAAGAAAAAAAGAAAGAGGATGCATCAGTACCCCGAGATGTCAATTGCTGACATAGAGCCTTTAGGCTAAGAAAAGAAAGAATGACTTTTGGCTATGTAATGATCAAGGTATGGGAGAATAGTCGATGCATTATTCGATGGAGTAATAAATACATAGAGTTGTACAGGGAGTTCTAACTATGGAAAGGAACAAAGAGGCTATACAGAGAATCTAACTATGGAAAGAAATAGAGGAAAATCCTATAAATTTATTACTTATGCTATCTATATATAGTGCAAGGAATATGATTACATACATTCTTTAACACTCCCCCTCGAACTGGAGCATAGATATTGATCATTCCCAACTTGTTGCAAAGATAATCCACTCGAGTTCCATTCAACGCCTTAGTGAACAAATCTGTTAGTAGCTCTCCTATCTTCACATAGCCAGTGGAGATCAAGTTTTCCTGAATCTATTCACGAACAAAATGGCAGTCAACTTCAATATGCTTAGTTCTTTCATGATACACCAGATTTGACTAAGGGCGACAAGTGGGCCGGTCCGGGCTCTAAACGGGCCAATTGGGCCGGTCCAAAAGGTCCCGATCCCGGGCCGGTCCCAAATTAAACGGGCCAAATGGTCTCGGTCCAAATGGTCTTTTTGTAGGGACCGGCCCGGGATCGGGCCCACGAACTCATGGTCCCGGGCTAAACGGTCCCGGCCCGTAGACTAAGTGGGCCCAATGGATATTTCTTTTTAAATAATTAAATAGAGATTAGAGACAAAACGATGTTAAAAGAAAATATCTAAGGCAATGCCTTGCAAATTTTATTATAGAATTGTGACCTAAATGTTTTAATCCAAATTTAAGTCTAAAGACAAAAATATTGTAAAGAGATATTCAAAGCAATGCCTTGTAATTTTATTATAACATTAAAAAAATATGGCAATATCTTTCTTAGTCTTTCTCCCCCCAATGGAATGAGCACAACAAGGTGCTAATACCACCTTTGAGAAGAAAAAGAAACTAATCAAGATGTGCCAAAATACAAGTTACATAATCAAGACTAATTTTTGTTCATACAAGTTACATGGTATCTCTTACAAACATCATAAATCCATTAAGGTCTGGAGGAATTTTCGTTGGTGGTGGCGGAAAAGTAGCTTGGTCATCGCCGCTTCTGGACGAAGCAGCATCTTCCGTAAGTTCAGCTAGCATTTCTTTATAAGCTTTGTCTACCTCTGGTTGTGATTCAACAAGTCCAAAATTTCTTCTTTCCGAACGGATCCAATCTCTAAAAAGTACTGATTTTTCCAAGCTCTCCCTCATAGACACTCTATAATCACCAAGTTGAAGTCTTGCTTGACTGAAATTGCTCTCCGATGTCACTGTTGAAGCTTGAATAGTTAAAATATCTCGGACCATCCTTGAAAGAACCAGAAAATATTTTTATTTGTCCTTCCACCATTCCAAAAGATTAAATGAGCCTTCGAGATTAACTTTCTCAATTCCATGGGACAAATAAACTTCAAGCTCATTTTATTGTGAAAAATCACTACTACTAGAACCTTGAGAACCCCTAAACCCCGCCCAAGCACTAAGTGCTCTTACTCCTACAGTTCTTTTAGATGATAGAGAATCAGAAGGAGTTGGAACATTTGGTCTAGCATGATTTAATGCAACTTGAAAAGCATTATAAATAGTTTGAACATTTATTCTAATTGAGGCGATTGCTTCCGGAAGTTGAGACAACTCCTCACCTTCAAGTGCTAAACCATTGTAAACAGTTTCATACCAAAACTAAGGACCTCCCAATTTCATACAAGGATTTAACAAATCAGAAACACCATAAATAGGGGGAATAGGGAAAAAAATATTTTATAAACTTTTTTCTCACAGAATCAATAGAAAGTTTATAAATTTTTCCACCCTCTGAAAAATAAGCAAACAAATTTGCAAGTTCTGCAATATAAACTAAACAGTTAGAAATAGTAGGATAATATTGCATAGAAAATTCATTTGTAGCAATATAATTTTTTTTTAAAAAAATCTACAAGCATTTTAACATTAGCCCGATCCCCATTCGTAAGGTGCTCATCATCATCACTTACATGAGCATTAAACGTTGAGTTTATGGGGTTTCTATATTCATATGCAATAACTAAACTTTCATACATGTAATTCTATCTAGTTGGACAAGGTTTAAGAGCCTTTCTCTCTTAGGTCAAATTCGTCGCATCTTTTAAAATATTCTCTAAATCTACTTCTATGGTTTGAATAAAAAGCCAGTTAAGGGCCATTTTAACCTTTTCAATTTCAATATTTAAAATTCTCATACTATCACCCACAATTAAATGGTGAATATGACAAACACATCTAAAATGAAAAATGTTACTAAATGCAGTACTTAGTGTAGTGGTAAGCAAGCCTATAGCATTTGTGTTACTAGTAGCATTATCCATTGAAACTGACATTATTTTATCACTAATACAAAAATATCTGCAAATATTCATAATGGTGCTAGCAATAAACTGCCTTGTATGACGTGAATTAATTATTCTATAAGCAATAATACGCTTTTGCATTATCCAATCCTCATCAATCCAATGACTGGCAACAGTAAGGTAATCACAATCGCTGCCACTTCTACCAATATCAGTTGTAATAGCAACACGACAATTTATATGAGTAAATAAATAGCACAAATATTGTTCATATTCATGTTTATATTTATAAATATTGCTCTTTACGATTGTGCAATGAAAACCTTTATAAGTAGGATAAAAATTTTTCTAATATAATGCACAAAGTTAGGGTCAAAAGGAAAATTATAGGGTAAGCACATAATAGTTACCATTTTTGCCAATTCTTCCTGATCTATTTTGGATCATATTATAAAATTCCACCAGTAACAGTGTAAATTGCCGGTTGAAATTGATTTGAACCGGTACTAGGATCAGCCTGACTAGGAGTAGGTACACTTTTTCCCTTGACCAAAGCTTTCAAATGAAGATATCTAACTCTATCTTAACGGTGTTTCAATATGTGTCTAGCTAAAGTCCCCCCCCCCCCCCCCCCCCCCCGCGATCCAACTCTATCTAACTCTATCTTAACGGGTTCATGACGGGTCGTTCTACTATGGAAGCTATCCACCTTATCATGAGGTTGGTGGAACTATACAGGGATAGGAAGCAGGATTTACATATGGTGTTTATTGACCTAGAGAAGGCATATGATAAGGTCTCTAGGGACATCCTTTGGAGGTGTCTCGAGGTGAAAGGTGTGCCGGTGGCTTACATTAAGGCGATAAAGGATATGTATGATGGAGCTATGACTCGGGTTAGGACTGTGGGAGGTGACTTAGAGCCTTTTCCGGTGGATGGGGTTACACCAAGGATCTGCGCTCAGCCCGTTCTTATTTGCTCTAGCGATGGACGCACTGACACACCATATCCAAGGAGAGGTGCCACGGTGTATGTTGTTTGCTGATGATGTAGTTTTGATTGATGAGACGCGAGGCGACGTTAATGGGAGAATGGAGGTATGGAGGCAGGCCCTAGAGTCTAAAGGTTTCAAGTTGAGTAGGACTAAGACGGAATATGTGGAATGTAAGTTCAGCGACGTGACGGGGGAAGCGGATGTGGAAGTCAGGCTTGATTCACAGGTCATCCTCAAGAGAGAAAGTTTTAAGTACTCAAGATCAATTATCCAGGGAGATGGGGAGATCGACGAGGATGTTACGCACCGTATTGGGTGGGATGGATGAAATGGAGGTTAGCGTCTGGAGTCCTCTGTGACAAGAATGGGCCACCGAAACTCAAAGGTAAGTTCCATAGAGCGGTGGTTAGACAGGCCATGTTGTATGGAGCTGAGTGTTGGCCAGTCAAGAATTCACATATCCAGAAGATGAAAGTAGCAGAAATGAGGATGTTGAGATGGATGTGTGAGCACAATAGGCTGGATAAGATTCGGAATGAAGATATTTGGGAGAGGGTGGGCATGGCTCCCGTGGATGACAAGATGTGGGAAGCGCGGCTTAGATGGTTCGGACACGTGCGGAGGATAAGCCTAGATGCACCGATTAGGAGGTGTGAGCGGTTGACTTTGGCAGGTACGAGAAGAGGCAGAGGGCGGTGTAAGAAGTATTAGGGCTAGGTAATCAGACATGACATGGTGAGACTTCAGATTTCCGAGGACATGGCTCTTGATAGGAACATGTGGAGGTCGAGCATTAGGGTGGTAGGCTAAGGGGTAGTCGAGAGTTCTTCCCTCTTTGTACCGGGTAGTCTAATAGAGTTTTGTTTAGGTTTGTTAGCGGTCTATGTTGTGTTCATATTGTTGTTTTGCATAGTTTTGTGTTATTGTCCTTTCACTTATTCGTGTTGTTATTTTCTTTCTGGCATCTTTTGCTGTTACATGCCTTTTCTCTTGTTTCTTTTCTGATATTATTGTCTCTTCTATTGAGCCGAGAGTCTCCTGGAAACAGCCTCTCAACCCTTTTCGGGGTAGGGGTAAGGTCTGCATACACTCTACTCTTCCCAGACCCCACTAGTGGGATTTTACTGGGTATGTTGTTGTAATAGTAGCAATTATAGAAGAAAATTAAAGAGAGATTATGATAGATTGATGATTTTGTAAGAAAAATGAAAGAATGAGGGGGTATTTATAGTTGAAACTAGGAAAAAGGTGTAATTATAAAAAGTTTGGGGTTAAAACAATGTTGGGGGAGGGGGGTTAAATGGCTATTTTGTAAATAGCCAATAGCTATTTTGGGTGACCCAACGGCCATATTTTAAATGCCCCAATGGGCAGATTTTTTTTTTTAAAATTTTGACCGTTGGGACTGTTTGGCCCGCCAGGGACCGGTACGATCCCGGTCCCAAACGGTCCCGGTCCTAGCAGTCCCAAAGTAGAGAACCGGCCCAGAAGCCCGGACTAGGCCCACAAATACCACTCCAACCGGTCCTGGCCCGTTTGGCCCGCGGTCCCGGGCCGGTCCCGGTCCCGGACCGGCCACTTGCCACCTTTTGATTTGACGCAAACGGAGGGCAACTTGATTGTCGCACCAAAGTTTTGCTGGTATTGGATGCTCCAACCCAATTTCAGTCAAAAGATAATGTATCCACATAATCTCACACGTACACTGTGAATTAGCTCTATACTCGAATTCTACACTGGATCGAGATACAACACTTTGCTTCTTACTCCTCCACGATACCAAGTTCCCTCCAACAAAGACACAATAGCCTACAGTAGATCTTTTATTAATTTTGAATCCAGCCCAGTCAGCATATGCAAAACACTCAGTACGAGTATGACCGTGATTGCTATATAATGTGCCAGGTCCAGGAGCTCCTTTCAAGTAACATAAAATCTGTTCCAAAGTTGCCCAATGTTTGACCGTTGGTGCAGACATGAACTGGCTAACAACACTTACTGCAAAAGCAATATCTGGACAAGTCACAATGAGATAGTTTAATTTCCCAACTAACCTCGTGTATCTCTCTAGATCATCATAAGGATCTTCATCATCTTTCATAAGGTGCACATCAGGAACTATTCGAGTACTGCAAGGTTTACCTGTCAACTTTCCTGTTTCTGCAAGCAAGTCAAGAATATATTTTCTCTGAGACAAAAGAATTCCCTACTTACTTCTATTTACTTCTACTCCCAAATAGTATTTCAACATGCCCAAGTCTTTTGTATGAAACCTACAATGTAGGAAATACTTGAGCGAAGAGATTCCCGCATAGTCACTTCCTTTGATAACAATGTCATCAACATATACAATAAGGAGAATAGTGACAGTTGTTGATTGCTGATAGAAGACCGAGTGATCACACTTGCTCATTTTCAGCCCAATCTCCTGAACTACCTCACCGAACTTGCCAAACCAAGCTCGAGGACTCTACTTCAATCCATACAAGGACTTCTTCAAATGACAGTCTTTCTCATACTCCCCTTGAACAAAGTCTGGTGGTTTCTCTATATACACTTCCTCCTAAAGGTCACCATGAAGGAACGCATTCTTGACATCCAACTGATGTAAAGGCCAATTCTTGGAAGCAGCTAAAGAAATAAATAAGCGAACAGAAGTGAGTTTGGAAATCAGAGAGAAAGTGTCGGAATAATCTACCCCACAAGTTTGAGCATGCCCTTTAGCCACAAGTCTAGCCTCAAGTCTTGCCACAAACCATCTGGATTAACTTTAACTGTGAATACCCACTTACATCCCATTGGTTTCTTTCCCTCGGATAAGTCCACCAAATCCCATGTGTGGTTATCCTCTAACGCATGTATTTTCTCAAGCTATACATTAAACCATTCGGGATGACTCAAATCCTCTTTCACTGTTTTGGGTACCGAGATGGAGTCTAAAGAAGCAATCATAGATCTAGACGTAGAGGATAAGCGGTCATATGAAACATAATTACCAATTGAATATGTGGAATTGCAAGTATGTGCGAAGAGCAATTGGAAGATCAAGCTTTTTCGTAGTATCAGGCGGAGGATGATCTGACAACGGAGGAATTATTGCAGGACATGTATCATTCGCCTCTCGTCTCCGCGAGTAAACTTGAACGATTAGCGGTCTTGCTAACATAGTTGGAGCAGGTGCTAAAGGCACAATAGTCGATTGGTTCTCACTAGAAGAACTAGGAGATGGAGGAACATCATAAGGTTGTTCTGTCAAAGCACGGGTAACCTGAAATACTAGACACTCATCTTCCTCCCCGTGACTTGTAAAATTAGGAGGTGCATAGAAGAATGGTGTAGTCTCTGAAAATACCACATTAGTTGACACCAGATATTTTCTAAGTTCAGTAGAATAACATCAAAACCCCTTCTGGGGGCAAGAAGTGCCTGAGATCACACTTCAATGTCTTGGGATCCTACTTGGTAATAAATGGTACGAACATCTCTAACATAACATGTGCATCCAAACACTGCAGGTTCTACCAAAAATAATGACTTGTTTGGGAAGAGAATACTGTAAGGCACATACCAAGCACAATAGACGGTATGCAGTTAATCAGAAAGTCGTAGAGACCGCATCAGTCCAGAACTATTTAGGAACCTTCATTTGCAACAAAAGTGTCCGGGCTGTCTCAAGCATATTCATATTCTTCCTCTCAGCAACTCCATTTTTAGATGGTGTATCAACATATAAAGACTGATGTAGTATACCATGCTATCTCATGTAGGACCAAATAACTCTTACATGTATTCTTTAGCGTTATCACTCCTTAGAATATGCGCTGAAGCATTATATTGAGTTTTATCTTCAGCATAGAAGGCAGAAAAGTGAGTAAACACTTCAAAGTGACTCTTCATAAAGTAAATCTAATTCATTCGAGAAATATCATCTACAGAAGTGACAAAATATTTATGCCCGGTATTGGAAACAACAGGACATGGTCCCCAAACATCAGAATGAACTAACTCAAAAGCTGATTGAACTCGCTAATTAAACCTTGGACCTAGCGAGATGTGATGGTGTTTTGCAAATCGACATGACTCACAATCCAATGAAGAAATATTCTAAAACTGAGGACAGAGCTTCTTCAACAAAGGTAGAGAGGGATGTCCTAATCGACAATGTGCTTCAAAAGGAGATAGTATACTGGAGCATGCAGCAGGCCGTGGATCCCACTCATCAAGGATGGAGAGATCACCAGATAAATATCCTTTACCAATAACCTATTTCATTTCAAAAATGAACTAAAATAATAATCCAATTCCAATAATGTCACTTTAATTGAAAAAACTCATTTTTCCTTAAAAAGGAGGTATGACAGTAAGAACTAGAAACAGACAATAATCGGGAAAGAATGTGAAACAACAATTAAGGTCTTTGGTGATTTTACTAACAGAAATCTAACTAAAGGCCAAGTTAGGTAGACTTAATACGAATGACATGGTAATAGAAGAAGTTACTTTAACAGTCCCAGATCCAACACTACTACAAGTTGATCCATCAACTACAGTAATCGGAGAGGGTGCTTTGTGTGACCGAAAGCTAGAAAAAATCTTTGGATTACCTATCATGTGATTTGTGGCACCTGAATCAATCACCCATTTATTTGAAGAGGTGATAAGACATGCTTTATCTGACCCGGCAAATGCAGTGACTAAAGAACATTCCATTTGATTTATGATATTGATGGAATTTTAGAAACTCATGTGAAACCAAGATTGTTGGACTAGGAGCCTAGCCATATTAGCTGTGAGTTAACTATTCAACAGTAAATTGATGAAACCAACAGAATTCCAGCAGTCACACCAATAATAATAGTCCACGAAATCAGTAAACAAAAGTAGCTTCAAAAATCTGCCCACAACCAAAAACAACGAAAGCACCACTCTAACCCAAGAAATCCAATATACGGAAGTCCCAACACACTATCAAGCCTCAAAATTTAATAGTACTGAAATGGCAAATTTGAGGCACTTAAACTTGGTCAAAGTAAATTGCGGACATAAATGAGAGGACAAAACCTGGTATATGGCGACAAAATGGAGCCATAAATCTCCTCAAATAAGCTAAATTACCAGAATAATACCAAGAATTGCTGGAATTGAGAAGATGAATCGAGACTGTCGAGCAATCTTTATTGTTGCTAGTTCATGTGCCAACACGAGCCGTTGTTTGGTGAACAATCGCTAACTTCAAGTGGCGCGTGAAATCACGTTCTAACAACGCAGTCCCCGGAGATGCTGTCTCTAGGCTGAAAATCCTCTTCCACCTCCCTATATGGTGGATGTGAGGCAAACTAGTCACTCCCAGCGGTGACCCAAAATGAGACTTAATCCTCTCTCCAAATATAGATAAGGGATTCGATTTTGCCTGTAAAGTTTTGAGTCTTAGTGGCTTTGATACCATGTAATGAATAAGGTATGGGATAAAATTGATGTATTATTCTATGGAGTAACAAACATATATAATTGCACAGGGAGCCTAACTATGAAAAGGAATAAGAGGTTATAAAGAAAATCCTAACTATGGAAAGAAATAAAGGAAACCTATAGATATATTATCAATCCCTATAATTATGCTATCTATGTATAGTACAGGGAATATGACTGCATTCATTCTTTAACAATCTACGTTTTGTTTTCCCCCCTTAAAATACCCATATAGGTTCTTTATTTCTTGAAAACTCAAATTCCTAAGATGATTTGAGGCCTTGGTCACCATTCTAAAACTTAAGTAGGATAGATGTGAACGAAAGTCAACTGGTAAAAGATTTTTGCAAGATTTGAACTCATTATATCACAATTAATTCAAACTATATTATTTTGTCCATTAAACTAACAATGAAATAGACTTTAACGAAAGATTATATTATATATATAAGTTTAAAAGGTTAGACACAAGAGAGTTGTTTACCCGTAAAATAGTACAGTTGAATTGTTAACGTGGTTTATAGACAAGCGAATCGATTTGATCCAAAAATAATAACTAAATAAGAATGAAAATAAGATTAACGACTAAAATTAAAGGAGATAACAAGCCTGACTAAAGACTTAGCCTTTTCAGTGACCAGAGTAAATGCAATGTTCAAGTGTTTCAATTGTGCGTAATAAGAGAATAAATTATAGCTTTTGCGTACAGAATGTTTTCTCTCCCTACAATGGTTGTTAATCCTGCTATTTATAGCCCTATTTAGGCGGACAACATTCTCAAATCAAGCTCCTCTTGAATGAGAATAAAATCATCATTGATAGGGGCATAACGGTTGGCCTTAAATGTAGATATTCTCTGTAACAGTTGTCCAATGAATGTATACCCGATGACAATGCTACAAATCTCTGTTGTTGATTATTCTGTCTTTGGGGCTTGTTCGGCGCTGATCGTCGCTGCTTGCAACTAGTAACAACAATTTATTGACTCACATCCCAACTATCTTTAGTGCCACATGTCACACCGTCATTCGTCCAGCTTTCATCAACAAGTTTTACCCCATACAGATAGTCCCCCAACTTTTCAATGATGCAATTTAGTGTAACCAAGAAGTAGATAATAATTCTTTCTTGGCGGTAAAGTTCCTGAACGGTCTATGACATTTGAAAGGATGCACTTCCTCTCGTATTTAATAACCGAACACGTGTTGCTCCGTGATTCAGCAAGTATTTTCACCAATTTTTGAGGTAATCATGACCATGATTTTTGCCGTTTATAACTTCTGCACTACATATCATTTTTGTCACGACCCAAATCGATGGGCCGCGACGGGCACCCGATGCCCTTACTCAACCGAGTACCAACGTAATGTATCTTTCTCACTACATCAACATGGGTAAATGGGCCAGAAGGGTCGTATGAGGTAACAAGAATAAAACATGAGAGAACACTCGACATAAAATGACCCAACCTGATATACTGACTTATACATATGATGTACGGGCCTATAAGGCCAAAATAATCACTCGTACACTGAACATAGGCCGAAAAGGCCATACAATCTTTCATGTCGTTTTATGTCGAGTGTTCTCTCATGTTTTATTCTTGTTACCTCTTAGGGCCTTTCTGGCCCATTTACCTATGTTGATGTAATGAGAAAGATACCTTACGTTGGTACTCATTTGAGTATGAGCACCGGGTGCCCGTCGCGGCCCATAGGTTTGGGTCGTGACAAAAGTGGTATCAGAGCAGTTCTGTCCTAGGGAGTCTACAAGCCGTGTCTAGTTGAGTCTTGTTTATGGGTGTGTTGTGCACCACACTTATAAGCAGGAGGCTACAGGGAATTTAGGACTACCACTCTTTCTTCTTACTCTAGATCGTATGGTAGAGCTCAGTTGTAAGAACTCACCTTCCTAAACTCTTCATAATACGACGATGCCTACATCTAGAAAGATGGTTGGTAAGGGATTGAATGCGGCTGTGGAAGAGTTGAGTCAAAGAAACTCGATTTTGCATGATGCTTGTGATGAGTAAATATAAGGTTTTTAGTAGATCATATGTGTACTAAGACGCATAAGCCTCTCGATAAGGAGCCTTAAGGCAAGAATATCTATCCACCCCCATGGTTAAAGGAAATGAGAGATTTAGAAGGTAGCAAAAGCTTCAACAAGTAAAAGGAGCAAGATGAGAAAGGTACGAGGTACCCGGTTAATGAAGATCATCGGTATTTTCAACTCAGGCAGAAAAATATAAGCATTATGAGTTGCCTTCAACAGTAATAGAGGTATGTATAATTGGCCATACCATCTCAATTATGCCCTATGAGAGCTAACATATATGGTTTAAGAGAAGAACGGGATATCAGGACCCGGTTGGGGTTAGAGTAACCCAAAATGATGGATGGATTATTTGCGTTAGTTGACATTTCCGAAGGATATTTTAAATGTCCTAATAGATCTCCGTGTGAGACACCCAGATGGTGCACTCTAGAATAGTACAGCTAGATATGAGTACTTTAAACATAGGCACTGGAAGCCCGGAAGGGATAAATATTTCCTTAGTGTGGCCCCGTCCCTAGTAGAGAGAGAATGTTAGGCAACCCGAAAAGCCAACGAATAAAGCAAGGGGAGCTAAAAGCAAAAGAATGTCTTGTGAAGTCTTCAAAGAAAGTGATAGGCAGAAATATTAGCAGGGAAATAAGAATAGAGATAATGAAGCATTACGAGTAAGATGTGATACATGGATGACAACGACAGATAAAAGAAAATGACTGTATTACAGAGTCTATAGTCAAGGAAGGGAAAGACGAGATATGACAGGCCTTGAAATAACAAAAGCGTATGGGCCATAAAGTCATATCTCATTTCGAGAAAAAAGTTCGTGACTCTAACATAATTACCAAAAGGAAAAGTTAGACACCAATGCAATACAAATCAGTATGGTCTGGTGAACAAGGTAAGCCAAACATGAATTAGGGATTGAGTGATTTCATAATAGTCGGCATTATGAAGATTTTAGAGATTGCGTTCCGGCAATAATAGAATGGACGACAGAAGGATAACCTTTAAAGGTCATTCAGGAAGACGCTTCCTTAAAGAAAGCAATGTGAGCAAAGTTAAGCTTAATGGAATGTATGTGCCAGTTACACTAAGTGTCACCCTGGCAAGTAAGGAAATTTGTTATCCCTAGTGCAGAAGGATTATTGCAAGGCGAGTAAGGGTCATCGATGATGTGAGAAGATGTCAAGATGGAAAGGTAAAACATCTATAGGCAGATCGTCGTAGCGCTAGATCTTAGTACTCCCCTAAAGGGGGTAATATGGAGTGATGTGGCATTGAGTCAGAACTAAATGGTTCTAGTAATTATGGAATAGTAAAGGAAGAATGCGATAAAAATGAGAAAGCACTTATTCAAAGCCTACAGATATGCTACGATTCCAGAATATTATGCAAACATGACATCAAGGAAAGGTAGTAAGGGTTCCTGCTCGAGATGTTATTGATAAATAAGGAGCTAGTAGAAGACGTGAGTCAAGACAAAGGAAATAACCCAAGAAAGATTACGTGGAATATTGATATGAGAATGGGTCAATGAGTAGTTAGTAGTTGATTCAGGAGAGCCTAGTATGGCTAGACAAGAGAATACAGACAAAATAACAGATTGGACAAGATAAACATAGTGAGCCCCAATGTGGGGAACTTAATCTCGCAGATATGACATTGTAATACTTGGGGTATATTCAAATAAGAGTAGGGAAAGTTAAAGGTACCGTATGAGTTTTACAGAAATAAAAGAGGATGCCACTGGGAAGACAATCAAAATACTAGTTCAGAAGCAACCCTACAAGCACAGGGGCGTGGAGGTAAGTAACCGAGGATAATTATAGGTGAGTAAGAACATCGAAAACTTCTTCGGGTATACAATATAACAGGCTCGCAACTTTACTAGAGTCATAGGTTCCTCCCTAAGTACTACAATGAAAGACTAGATGAGGAAATAAAGAAGAAGGCTTCAACCTAAACTTGGTAACTTGAAGGAGAATGGTCATGTAAAAACAGTCTCCCTATTAAATTTTATGCACTCAAAAAGAAAGTGGCACCTACCGTGGCTAATGAACGGGGAGTAAAATCAGAAGTAATATTCGAGACCATATGAGTTGTACAAAAGCTCTAGCATGCGCAGGAACTAAGATAAGCTTAGTATGCATGCAACAAGGGAGCAAAAAGACTAGGAGAAGTAATTACCTACGTTTGAAGAAAGCTGAGATGGAACGAAATGAACTATTCGATCAATGATCCAGAGTTTGTTACGTTATGAGCGCACTTAAGAGTTCGGAGTATTATCCATGCAGCATATATGTTGATAATCATACGGCCCTAGAAGAATCCGGTATAAGTTAAAAGAAAGAATTGAGTCCAGGTCATAGACAAAGGATTGAATTTTTAGAAGATTGTATCATGGATATTCCATAGCGTCCATGAAGGGCTAAAGCAATAACTAAATACCATGAGCCGTAGATCGAAAGATAGCTTAAGCCTACATAAAGGCTGATTAGAAGGAAGAGGAAACTAAAGAGTTACATCAACCAAGTAAATCAGGAGTCTGATTATTGGACCCAAAAAATTATAGAAATCGTGATTGAGAAAATTGCAGGATCACCCTTAATATCAGGGGTACAAGAGAGATAGTACAACAACCATATAACGGCTCTACGATAAAGTTAGAAAGTACCAGCCTCATAAGAAGTCAATATGAAGCTCTCACCGGATCGCGTGTGCACCAAAGGTACATGTGTTATAAAAAGAGCTTGAAATTGTGGATGTGAAATATACCTATGTGAAAGGGAGGTCATGAAAGAGATAGTAGATATGATGCAAGATTTTAAGGAACAGGTAAAAAACGTGTGCAATAATCAAATGCAGAAGGTTGTGAATAGTTCATACTTCGGATAGAAGGCTACAAGCGCGGGGATTCTGTATCCATGAATGATAGCGGCGTCGTCATAGGCATATGTTCCAGCCTATGGTTTCTAGGTACCGAGAGATCTATCCAAGAGAGTAAAGAAGAGTTAGAGATGATGTGATGTCTTGCTTGATGTTCCACAATAACATAAGGAAATCTACGGTGCAAGCAAGTTGAAGGGAGGTTGCGAGTAGTATAAATAGATATGTATAGGTCGGAAGTTAAAGTATAGTAAAGCAACAAGGTTTTATGACAGGAGTAAGGATAAGAAAGGGCGAGTGAGAAAGTTATAAGAAATGGATAAGTCCTCAGGATTAAGCCCATGAAAACAAGAGAGCTAATGGTTTCTCTAAGTTATATAAAGCTGCATAGCCTGAACAAACTTAAAGGAGTCTAAGACTAATAGCATTTGGGAGATATGAAATGCTGCCCTGATATTAGAATGAGGGTGTAATTGTGATAGATAAAAGATGACGTTTGGGCCTTCGATTGAGTAATGATTTGAAAAAAAAGAAAAAAAAGAAAAGAAGGGATTCATGAATTGTACGGAATTAAAATACCCACGAAAGGTAAATCACATTGGGATGCTATGAAACACGGTTATGGAAGCATGTTATCGCCCCCAGGTGGATCAGTCTAATCATTTTAGATGTTACCCGATGACACGTCAGCCCTAGTGATTACGTAAGAAGTTTCAAGTTATAAGTGGTAGATTGTAGATCAATATTGAGGTGAATCAGCAATGGATGGATAAAAGTTATAAAGTATGAGATGAGATTAGGCCATCAGTCTTAAGGATAAGGAGTTGCCTGGAGTTTGGTAGCAGACCTCAGTAATGATAAATCAAAGTAAGAGTTATGGTATAGTATGACCTACCTAGATGCGGTAAAGTCATACGAATGGATAACCGGGTCTATGAAATAAGATACAACAACATTGGTAAGTCCAACAAGCTACCCAGCGAAGAACTTCAGTATACCTATAGATGCCCAGAGGGAAATCTTGTGAAACTCTATATACGTTTACAAAGTGAGACCTAGAGATTGGCTAGAAACTGGAGGAAAAAGTTGGAAGGAAGAGTCGCATAGGCGCACATCCAACGAAAAAATGGTACAGGCTGCATGACAGAAGGTAGCAACAGTTACGAGATCGGAAGGATTGCGACCACAAGTCAAGGCCTAAAGGGGGGGAATGCCCTGGCCTTTGAAATTATTCACAGAACAGTTGCCTAGATGGAAAGGAGAGTACTAAAGTATTCAGAACACATAGGTTATGAAAATGATAAGTGCATCAGTCAATATTCGAGGATGAATGTTGCAAAGGGGGCAATGATGTTACACCCCATATTTTCGTACGTGAAAGTACGCATTAAGTAAATTGATGGAAGCTCGGAAATGAGATGTTACATCCCGCATTTTCGTATGTTAAAGTTTCATCGTAAGTTAATCGACGCAAGCTCGGGAATGAGATTATTTTGAGGTTACTAATATTATGCTATTTCAAACAAGTGATAAGTAAATTTGTGAAGGTGAGAGGGTAAATGAAAGTGAGTTTCGTCGAAGTTTGTCAACTTGGGATAAGGTACGGTCCGAGCTATAATACCCGGTATTTATGGACTAGTGCCGTACAAGGTACCACATGACCATGATAGTAAGATGTATGAAGTGTGTTAAAAGTGAGTAGTATTTTAAATAATTTAAAATAATTCCTAATTATGTGAATATCGGATAATTATTGATTAATGGGGGGTTAACAAATTAATTAAGTGGATAATTGTTGAGTGGTAAATATCCCCCAACGTGGCAACCATATAAGAGCCACTAGGTGATTCTTAAATAGATTTGCAAGATGGCAACCTTTAAAGAGATAAGTACTTTACCTCATTTGGTTAAAGAATGTTATGAAGAAAGCCAAAAAAATGTTACGGCCACTAATCATTTCCTTGCTTGTAGTAAGCAAACATTCCATTTCAAATTAATAATATTGTTCATAAGCTTCAAAGAGGAATGCTTATATTTACTATGTCATGGATGAAGCTTCAGCAAATTCATACGAGATTTTATAAGGTAATAGCTACAGGATTTTGCGATTCTAAGGGAGTACGGTGCAATCTTTCTCAAGAATATCATATGGATTTTTCCCTACTTCGATCCGCCGTTACGTGAGTTGTCGCAAAAGACGTGCGTTGGAAGGATTGTCAAGAAAATTAGCTCAGGTATGTTAAGTCTATTCCTTCTTTCCTTTCGGCACGATCCATACGATACAAATGAAACGAGCAAATGCACAATTTCCATAAATGACTCTATTCATAGAAATGCTAGAGATGCTTATGTTCTTGATTCTCCATTTGTCCTATTATTCTATCATCTGTTCATGGGTCTCAGAAAATATGTAAGTTGATAAAGTTTACTTCATGATATTAATCAGAGGCATAATAGTCTTATGACATTCTGAGAGATTTTATTGATGTACTTCTCATACATTGCATTTATTTACATTGAGGCATTACTTGATGGCATTATATATGCGTATATATGTATATTACATGTATATGGGGTATGGGAAAAGGTTACGGTATTATATACGCACCACCACCTGATCAGCTGGTATACGTTGATGATTTGCCCATAGTGGCCGAGATGATATGATGGGATGCCCTCAGAGGCTTGATGATGTTATGAATGCATATAACCATGCATGGTATGACATTTATACGCATATGCATGGCATTATAATATTAAATGATTCACAGAGCTATTCAGATATACATGTTGAGTCTTTTACTCCATGTTTCTCTCATGTCTATTATTTACTGATTTTCATTCCTTACATACTCGGTACATTATTTGTACTGACGTCCCTTTTGCCTGGGGATATGATGTTTCATGCCCGCAGGTCCCGATAGACAGTTTGAGAGTACTCCAAGTAGGCTATTAGCTCAGCTTAAGATGTTGGTGCGCTCCATTTGCTTCAGAGTTGCTTATTTGGTTAGTACAATGACATGTTTTTCTTGGTATGTCGGAGCCCTGTACCGGCCTTATAACGTTTATGTACTCTTAGAGGCTTGTAGACATATGTCATGTATATGAAAGATTGTATGGCCTTGTCGGCCTATGTTTAGTGTACGAGTGATTATTTTGGCCTTATAGGCTAGTACGTCATATGTATAAGTCAGTATATCACTTCATCTTAGCACCACATCTGATCTCCAGGAGCAAAAAGCACCTGCAAATTCTACAAGTGGTAGGTTTTGGCCTGTTCGTAGGTACTCTTCGTCCATTCATCAATCTAACATCCCTATTGTGAAGGAGGACTATAACTGCAAATATCAAAATCTTTTCCCCAGATTAGGTAGAACGAGTTACCTAATCCAAATGGGGGTTCATGTATGTCTATGCATAGCCCTTCACTTTGGATCCCTTCACCTTGGAGTTGGGTGAAGGACTTGACCCAATAATCTTGGAGTTCTTCCACCGGTACCAGGTCCGCTGGCATAAGTAAGTCCATCTATATGGCATACGATGACTTGTCTCCGTCAGCTATGCCCTGAGACCATGGAAACCCTAACTATTGCGCACATGATTCTCCAAACGTTTTTCGGTAAAGGTGTGCTAAACTCAGAAAGTGTGGACACCACGCCCTTCTCACTAGTGTTGATGACGATAATGACCGTGGTTGGATGAAACGGTTCGTTGTCATTGCTACCGGAGACATTATCCCCGCCGCAATGCCAGTTTTTCCCGAATCATGGAACCTTTTTCGTAAGTCTTCGTATATTTGTTTATTTTCTCCTTAGCAGTCATTGTATCTTGTTCGTTCCAGCTACTCGCTAGGAACCACCACGGGTTCAAGGACTGTTCCAATGGGTTTCAAAAAATCCTAGATATCACTATTCTAGAAATCCTACGATGGAAAGAAATGGCTCCCAAATAAGGGGGGAGAGCCAAGAACCAGGGTAAACAAAATTCTTTTTTCTTTCAATCTTATCTATGTAAAACAACCTAAGAACAATTTACTATCTTTTTGGGTGTATAGGGCTTCTGAGGGGTTCCGTTGTGTGCCCCGATGTAGAAGCTCTCGACGACCCCGAGGAAGCCGAGTGGGTATTGCAAAATGCTCTTAACAGGAGCAGGGCTCATGGATCTGCTCGAGCCCCCGGTGAAGGTGCCTCCTCTCGGAGTCCCTAGTCTAAAAGCAAGAAACCAAAGAGGAAGCGAACCTCTTCGACTTGGGCTCAGGAGAAGAGAGTGAGAAGATCATCATCTGAACCAGTCACAGTGGTTATTGATGATGAAGAAGGGGCTAATGATGAAGGCACCCCTCTTCAAGGAAGAAAAAGGCCTTGATCAGCTCAACTCAGTGCTCAGCCGGTAGAGCTTCAAAATCCATCATCAGAAGAAGTTTAGACACTCTGGGGGGAAATGGGCTTGGTTGAAAATGTCGATTCCCGCTTTTTGATTCCTGCCGATGATCCCGTCTGAGGTGTTCGTCCCCTGATCTTCCTCTATCACCGACTACTGAGCCAACCAAAACTGCCATGCCTTCTGCACCAACAGTTTCTTCTCTATTTACACCAACAACCCTTATCACCAACACCAGCTATCCCTTCTCCACCAGCACCTGCTGTTTCTCCTCCACTGGCATCAACCGAACAAGTAAGGAATGCCACTCCTCCACGGTCTCCTGACCACGGGAACTTGGGAAATAATTACTCGACACCTTCTCAAGATCCTTGTGGAAGGCGAAGTGCCACTCTTTCGGCTTCGAAGGAGTACCATATTCTCTCCAAGCTGGTGTAGCTTCCCAATTATCTAAAGCCGCCAAATTCAGCAAAGGATTGGAAAAAGATAGACTCCCTTTCTAGGGAGTGCCTAATAAACAACAAAATGCATTGATCGACGCAGGTATCTTCCTCACTTCCCTTTTATCTTTCTTTAATTTATATTTTGAAGTAATAACTTCGATTCCAACCCCTTTTTAGGCCAATCTTTTGGCCTCCGAGGGCCTGGGGAGGTGATCCTGGAAAAGCAAGGGCTCGCTTCAGAGCTAGATCAACTCTAGGCTGAAAGGAATCATCT
Organism: Nicotiana attenuata; assembly: GCF_001879085.1. Classification (NCBI taxonomy): domain Eukaryota; kingdom Viridiplantae; phylum Streptophyta; class Magnoliopsida; order Solanales; family Solanaceae; genus Nicotiana; species Nicotiana attenuata. Next base: position 433,005 of record NW_017670535.1, read on the forward strand.
CGCTGAGTGCTTGCCGGTGCTGGAGGACAAAATTGCTTATATGGATGAGCTCGAGGCTCAACTATAGCAGTCTGAACAAGATAGGATGGCTCATAGCCAAGAAGCTGCCCAACTATATGAAAACATTAAAGAAGCGAAGGCTAAGTGGGTTGAGCTTCACGATACTGTGACTGCTGTTGCTGAGCGTGAGTCAGCCTCCATCGAACAAGTTAATAACTTAGAGGCTGGCTTGCGTGCCAAAACTAAGGAGGCCAATGCTGCCAATGAGAGGAGGGCGAAAATGGAAGAGAGACTCAAGAGAGTCATGGAGCAGAACCGACTTCACTCAACCACCAACGTTGAGCTTGATTCTAACATCAACAAACTGAAAGATGAAAATAAGGATCTCCAAGCCAAAATTGATAAGCTCCGAGCAAAACTCCAAGGCCAAGAAGGTTCTCTTGTCTTCGAGAAAACCTATGCCATGTATCATATTGTTACACCCCATTTTTTCGAACGTGAAACTACGCCATAAGTGAATTGATGAAAGCTCGGAAATGAGATGTTACATCCCGCATTTTCGTACGTTAAAGTTCCGTCGTAAGTTAATCGACGTAAGTTTGGGCATGAGATTAGAAGCATTATGCTATTTCAAACAAGTGATGAATAAATTCGTGAAGGAGAGGGTAAACGAATCGGAAAAAATGAGTTCCGTCGGAGTTTGACAATTTGGGGATAAAATACGGTCCAAGCTATAATACCCGGTATTTATGGACTAGTACCATACAAATGTACCGCATGACCATGATAGTAAGGTGTATAAGATGTGTTTAAAGTGAGTAGTATTTATAGTAATTTGAGATAATTCTTAATTATGTGGGTAATTGATTAATTATTGGATTAGTGGAGGATTAATAAGTTAATTAAGGAAAAGGGGTAAAAATTTGGATAAGTTTAAGTGCATTAACGTGGCAGCACACTATGCCCACCTAGTGACTTGAATTCAAGTGGATAGGTGGCATTTGGAGGATTTTTTGTGGCCAACTCATCACCTAGTGGGCCCACACCCACTAAGGTAAAAGACATCTCAAAAATCTAGAGAAAGACATATCCAATCTTCATAGTAAGATATAGTGCTTCAGCAAACTCATACAAGTGATGGAACGTGATTTTTGCTTCAACAAGAATTTATCCGAAGTTATACTACGAGGCTTCTTAGAAAATTTTGCGATTCTAAAAGAGCACGGTACAAACCTTCTCAATTATATCACACGAATTTTTCCCTACTTGGATCCGTCGTTACGTGTTTTGTCGCAATTGACGTGTATTAGAGGGATTGTCAAGAGAATCAGCTCAGGTATGTTAAGGCTATCCCTTCTTTCTTTTTTGCATGATCTATACGACATAAACGAAACGAGAAAATGCACAACTTTCGTAAATGACTCTATTCATAGAAGTATTAGAGGTGCCTATGTTCTTAAATTCCCACATGTCTTATTATTCTATTGTTTGTTCATGGGTCTCAAAAGTACGTAAGTTGATAAAGTTTATTTCATGATATTAATCAGAGGTTTAATGGTTTTATGTTATTCTAAGAGATTTTATTGAAGTACTTCTCATGCATTGCATTCATTTATACGTGTACATTGACCCATGACCATACAACGTCAATATATATGTATATATATGTTTATAGGATATGGGAATAGGTTACGGCGTTATATACGCACCATCACCTGATCAGCTGGTATACGTTAATTATTTTGCCCACAGTGGCCGAGATGATATGATGGGATGCCCTCAGAGGCTTGATGATTTTGTGTACACCTATACCTATGCATGACACGACATTTATACGTACGTGCATGACATTATAAATGTTTCAGAATTTACAAAGTTATTTAAACTTATAGGCGAAATTCTTTATTCTATGTTTCATTTATGTCTCTTATGTACTGATCTTCATGCCTTATATACTCAGTACATTATTTGTACTGACGTCCCTTTGCCTGGGGACGCTGCGTTTCATGCCTGAAGGTCCCGATAGACAGGTTGAGAGTCCTCTAAGTAGGCTATCAGCTCAGCGAAAGGTGTTGGTGCGCTCCATTGCTTTGGAGTTTCTTATTTAGTCAGTATGATTAGTACATGTATTGATTGGTACGGTGGGGTTAGTCCCGACATTTATGATACTTATGTATTCTTAGAGGCTTGTAGACATATGTCATGCATATGGATACTTGTATGGCCTTGTCGGCCTATTTTTTGAGTTTACAAATGATCATGTTGGCCTTATAGGCCCGTATGTCACATGTATAAGTTTCTATATCAGGTTGGGTCGTCCTATATTGAGTATTCCCTTATGTTTATTCTGGTAAGCCCATGACATCCCGTTTGGCCCATTTGCTAATGAGAGTGCGATAAGAAAGATATGTATGTGGGTACTCGGTTGAGTAAGGTACCGGGTGCCCGTTGCGGCCCATAGGTTTGGGTCGTGAAAAAAGTGGTATTAGAGCAGTTCTGTCCTAGGGAGTCTACAAGCCGTGTCTGGTAGAGTCTTGTTTATGGGTGTGTTGTGCACCACACTTATAAGCAGGAGGCTACAGGGAATTAGGACTGTCACTCTTTCTTCTTACTCTAGATCGTGTGGTAGAGCTCAGTTGTAAGAACTCACCTTCCTAAACTCTATCTTATTCATAATACGACGATGCCTACATCTAGAAAGATGGTTGGTAAGGGATTGAATGCGGTTGTGGAAGAGTTGAGTTAGAGGAACTCGATTTTTCATGATTCTTATGATGATTAAATGTAAGGTCTTCAGTATATCATATGTGTACTAAGACGTGTAAGCCTTTTGATAAGGAGCCTTAAGGCAGGAATATCTATCCACCCCTATGGTGAAAGGCAACTGGAGATTCAGAAGATAGATACAAGCTTCAACAAGTAAAAGAAGCAAGATGAAGAAGGGTACGAGGCATCTAGTTAATGAAGATTAACAGTATTTACGATTCAAGCAGAGAAATATAAGTGGTTCGGGTTACCTTCAATTATAACAGAGGTATGTACAATTGGCCACACCCATCTCAGTTATGCTCCATGGGAGCCAACATATATAGTTAAGAGAAGGACGTGATATCAGGATCCAATTGGGGTTAAAGTAACTCAAAATGTTGGATGGATTGTTTGTGTCAGTTGACATTTCCAAAGGATATTGCAAATGTGCTAATAGATCTCCTTGTGAGACACCCACATGGTGCACTCTAGAATAGTATAGCTAGATATCAATACTAGAATGTTCAAATATTCTTTTTGTACAAAGATAGGCATTGGAAGCCTAGAAGGGATAAATATTACCTTCGAGAGAGAATGTTAGGCAACCCGAAGAGCCAGTGGATGGAGCAAGGGGAGCTAAAAGCAAAACAAAGTCTTGTTGAAGTTTTCATAATAAAGTGATGGACATAAATGTTAGCAGGGAAATAAGAAGAGAGTTAATAAAGTATTACGAGTAAGATATGATACATGGATGACAACAGTAGATAAACAAAATAACAGTATTACAGAGTCTATTGTCAAGGGAAGGAAAAGATGAGAGGTGACAGGCCTTGAGACAACAAAAGAGTATAGGCTATACAGTCATATCCTCATTTCGAGAAATAAGTTCGTCACTCCAATGCAGCTACTAGAAGGAAAAGTTAGACCCTAGAGTAATAGAAATCAGTATGGGCTGGTGAACAAGATAAACTAAACAAGAATTAGGGACTGAGTGATTTGATAATAGTCGGCATCATGAGAAATGCAGAGATTGCATTCCAGCAATAATAGAATGGACGACAGAAGAATAACCCTTAAAGGTCATTCAGGAAGATGCTTCCCTAAAGAAAGCAATGTGAGCAAAGTTAAGCTTAAGGGACGGTATGTTCCAGTTACACTAAGTGTCACCCTCGGAGGTAAGAAATTTTGTTATCCTTGGTACAGAAGAATAATCGTGAGACGAGTAAAGGGTCATCGATGATGTGCAAAGACGCCTAAGAGGAAGAAGTAAAATATCTATAGGTAGCTCGTCATAGCACTAATTCTTAGTACTCCCCTAAAGGAGGAATATGGAGTGATGTGGCATTAAATCAGACTTAAGTGGTTCTAGTAACTATGGAATGGTAAAGGAAGAATGCGATAAAAATGAGAAAGGGATAAGATTACACTTATTCAAATCCTACAGATATTCTACAATTCCAGAATATTAAGCAAACGCGACGTCAAGGAGAGAAGTAAGGGTTCCTGGCCGAGATGTTATCGATAAATAAGAAGCCAGTGCGGAAAGCAAGTTAAGACAAAGGAAATGACCAAGAAAGATTACGCGGAACATTGATATGAGAATGGGCCAACGAGTAATTAGTAGTTGATTCAAGAAGAGCCTAGTTATGTCTAGACAAGAGGATACAGACCAATCAACAGATTGTGCAAGATAAACATAGTGAACCCCAACATGGGGGATTCAGTTTCGCAGATATGACATTGTGATCCTTGAGAAATATTCAGATAGGAGTTGGGGTAGTTAAAGGTACCGTATGAGTACTACGGAAATAAAAGAGAGTGCCACCGTGAAGACAGTCAAAATACCTGTTCAGAAGCAACCCTGCAAGCACAAAGGCGTGGAGGTAAGTAACTACAGATAATTATAGGCGATGAAGGACATAAAAAAAAATTCCGTCGAGTATACGATATAATAAGCTCGCAGCTTTACAAGAGTCAGAGGGTCCTCCCTAAGTACTACAATAAAAGACTATCTAAGGAAATAAGGAAGAAGGCTCCAACCTAAGCACAGTGTCCTAAAGAGGAAATTGTTTTATAACAACAGCCTTGCAACAATATTGTATACACTCCACAAGAAAGGGCAACTATCGTGGCTAATGAACGGGAAGTAAAATCAAAGTAATATTCGAGATCATATGAGTTGCACGAAAACTTCGGCATGTGTGGGAACTAGGATAAGCTAAGTATGAGCGCAACAAAGGGGCAGAAAGACCAGGAAAAGTAATAGCTTACGTTTAAGGAAAGCTGATAAAGAACGAAAGGAATTATTCGATCAATGATCTAGAGTTAGTTACGTTATGAAAACACTTAAGATTTTGGAGTATTCCATGCAACATATATGTTGACAATCATACAGCCGTAGAAGAAGAAAGAATTGAACCCGGGTCATAGACAAAGGATTGAATTATTAGAAGATTGTATCATAGATATTCCATAACGTCCATGAGGGGCTAAAAGAAGATAGCTTAGGCCTACAAAAAGGCTGATTTGAAGGATGAGGAAACTAAAGAGTTACATCAACTAAGTAAATTAGGAGTTCGATTATTGGACCCAGAAAATTATAGAAAACATGATTAAGAACATTGCAGAATCACTCTTAATATCAGAGGTACAAGAGAGATAGTACAACAACCATTTTCTATAACGGCTTTACGATAAAGCCAGTTAGAAGAGTACCTGTATCATAAGAAGTCAGTATGAAGTTCCCACCGGATTGTGTATGCACCAGTGGTGCATGTAATATAATAGAGCTTCAAGTTGTGGAGGTGAATTATACCTATGTGTAAGGGAGTTTATGAAAGGAGTAAAGGATATTTTAAGGTAAGTAAGGTAAATGTGAACAATGTACGAGATACTCAGGTGCAGAAAATTGTGAATAATCCGTACTTCAGATAGAAGGCTAGAAGCACTTAGATTCAGTATCTAGGAATGATAGCGGCGTCGTTAGTGGCATATCTTCCAGCCTATGGTTTCTAAGTACTGGGAGGTCTAGTTAAGAGAGTAAAGAAGAGTTAGAGACAATGTGATGTCTCGCTTGATGTTCTAGAATAACATAAGGAAATCTATAGGGCAAGCAAGTTGAAGGAAGGTTGCAAGTAGTATAAATAGATATGTGTAAGTCGCAAGCTAAAGTATGGTAGAGTGACGAGGTTTTAGGAAGACAAGAGTAAGGATAAGAAAAGACAGGTAAGAAGGTGACAAAAATGGATAAGTCCTCGGGATTAAGCCTATGAAAACAAGAGAGCTGATGGTTTCTCTAAGTTATAGAAAGTTCAGTATAGCCTGAATGAACTCAAAGGAGTGTAAAGACTAATAGCATTTAGAAGAGATGGAATGCTGCCCTCATAGTAGAATGAGGGTGTAATTGTGATATATGAAGGATGATGTTTGGGCCTTCGATTGAGTAATGATTTGAAGAAAAAAAAGATTTCATGGGCGACACAGGATTAGAATACCCCCCCCCCCATATGGTGAATCACATTGGGATACTATGAAATACGATTATGGAGATTACTCCAGATGTTCCCCGATGAGACGTGAGCCGTAGCGGCAGTGTTGCATAAGAGGTCAAGTTATCAGTGGTAAATTAAAATTAACATTAAGGTGAATCAACAATGGATGGATAAAAGTTACAAAGAATGAGATGAGATTAGGCCATCATTCTTAAGATGAATAGTAATGAGAAAGCATTAATGGAGTTAGACTTATACATATAGGATAAGCAACAAGAGTAACCTGGAGTTTGGTAGCAGACCTTAATAACGATAAATCAAAGTAAGAGATGGTACAGTATGACCTACCTAGATGCAGTAAAATCATGCGGATGGATAACCAGGTCTATAAAATAAGATATAGCAATATTCGTATGCTCGACAAAGTACCGAGCGAAGAACTCCAGTAATGGCTAAAAATCGAAGGAAAAAGGAAAGAAGAGTCACATAGGCACTCTTACAAGTTCAGAGTCATACAGACTACATGATACAAGGTAGCCGTTGGACCTAACTAGGGTTTAAAATTTGTTCTATCTCCTTTGCCCGTTCTGTTACTAATTTCATGCAATTTTCTTTCCTAATTTGTGTTTAATTGATTGTTTTCCATGTTTTTCGTCCTAATATGTCACTATAAACCCCTTCCCTAATTCCCCAAAAGCGGACCTAACTACTGTTATTCTCTCCCTCTCACTCATTCCATACTATTCTGAAACTCTTGATTGTGGCCGGCTGAAAGCCAAAGCCATCGGAATCCACTCTATTGACCTTCCTAGTGCGAGCACTACTCGAGGCTCATTTGAAGCTCTTGTGAACTTTGATGCACTGGGGTTTTGGGTCATGTTACTCTATCTCTCTTTGCTACTGATACTCGAGTTGTTGCTGGCACTTGGTTTTCTCCTTTATTAGCTTGTTAAATCTGCAAACTGGTAAGTGTTGGGACCCTCACAATTATGTTTCTCCCCTGTTAGTGTTCATGCTATTGAACATCTGTGTTATGTGAACTCTTCTAAACCAATATGACATTGTGTCGACCTTGCTTTGAATTTCTTTTGCAATCCTTCATCAGAACTTGTATGAGTTTACACATGTTCATTTAGTGTAGTCAATTTGGAATATTTGTGGATGTTATGCTTGTTTCAGTCTGCCATGTTTATGTGTGCTTGAATTCCTATATTGGCCGTTTAATATTGAATCCATTCTCATGCCTTACCTTGAACTTTTTATATTGAAACCCTTTAGGAAACTATGTTCCTTCTCATTATTGCTTTAGTGATTCTCTTCCTACCGAATCCCTTTATGCATAATCTGCTATTTCTTTGCAAATTGACCCTTGACCATCACATGCGACAATACTATCTAGATTTTTAGCCTAATATGCTCCCTTGCCATTGCTAAACTTTAATGTATGCCTATTATATGTGTTCAATGTGAATGATTTCTGACCATTATGTTTATGTATAGCTGAGTACTTATATTTATTGCTTGTTATGAGCCTATGCCTTAGATTTTTGTGAGAAACTAATTCATGCCCAGAATTTACTCAAATGAGTTACTTCCTGTTGAGTCCTACTTTCTTAGAGTTAATTCATGAGGAATCTACATGCCAATACTATCCCAATTAGGTCAATCTGCTGTTTGTTAACTCTAATCTTATGTTATCATCATGTGCTCACTGATTGCTTAAAACTATTAGGATGAATTCCAATATATCTAGTCTATTCTTTATATATGATCAATTGGGATAAGTCCTGATGCTTGTTTGACATGTTAGTCTGAAGTTTATATGTTTCACCTACCATGAGTCCTTATACTTTCTCTAAGACTTTGAACCTTTATGTTATAATTGATATCTACCTGACACTCAATATGTTAAGTTTCTCATGTACAAACTAAGTGATTGCTTCGCCATGTCCACTAGTCTGTTTGTTATATTACTTGGCTGCAACCTAGCTGTAATGGTGTCTTCCTTAGGCTCTCGTGTTTAAGGCCTTTCTATATAACTGCTCTTTACTTGTGTTCCTAAATTTCCTTGTTAAGACTCTTAGGTCTAAAATCCCCTTTAGGTTAATTCTGAATCATGCTTACTTAGAAATTCTGCCACGTATGATTTGCTATTCAATTCTTTCACTTTGAACTTGTTTATGCTTGATGAATTTTTGGTGTAATCATGTCTGTATATCTTTGGTTTGGAAACTTCTGTCCTATGTTAGTCACATCCTTAATAACTAAGTATGTAAACTCCAAAGTTTTGTTATTGGCCTGGTACATACCTTGTTACTTGGTTTGGCACTCAAATTGGTAAGCAAGGCATTTGTTTGGGCCTAACTGTTGGCCCAGTTTGGTGCTGAGAGTTGAAGCATATCTATAGCTATCCGGAGTATGGGTCTGGTCATCCATATGAGGCCCCATGTTTGGTTGGAAGCCCAAAAGAATCCACGATTTAATTTGTATCTATGTAGAGCCTACAGTCATCCTAGATGGGTTTGTGGCCATTTATTTGAGTTAGTGTTATTGTATTGGGTCTATAATAATTTGTATTGACAAATAATGGGGAATTACTGAAAGTAGGGGGCTGGGATACTTTAATTCTCGTATGAAAGGGTAGAAAACATACCTACAGGATCTAAATGCTACTTGCTCAACATGCTCTATTTCTATGTATTGTTAGACAGAATGCCTATAGGATCATGTTGAGTAGTCAAGAATTGCTTACATTGATACCTCTTGCAATGATGTGGCTCACCTAGAAAGCATGGCTATAAGACTAATAAAACAAACTTGCATTTAAAACAACTTCACTTCCCAAGTCTGACCATCTAGGTATCATGCATATATGACTTCAATGTGGTTAATTGAAACTATTGCTACTGCTATTCTCATCACACTGCTGCCTTAGATTACATGCCTATAGGAGTAAAATGAAGCAAGTGTATGTTCTCAGTTACTCTTCTAGATGCCATGCCTACAGGATTTCACTATTCATTTAGAAATCATGTTAATAGGATCGAAGACGAATAACTATGCGCTACAGGACAGTCCTAAGTTACCTAGAGATCATGCCTATAGGGTTTACCATCTATTAAAACCAGCAGTTTGTAGGATCTTATGTTAACTCTTGAATCAATCAACCACATAGAAATCATGCCTATAAGTCTTGCGCCATTCAACACTGCTCCGATCTTAAATCTGCCGACCTACAGCCATTCACTTCATAATCTATAACACCGTTAGCATAAGCTCATGACTGTTTGCGTGCATTTGTGTTTACGTGAGGAGGCCAATTTGAGCCCTTAATTTCTAATTATGTGCAGTCCTAATTGTTTTGATTGTGCACCTAGTTTTATCATTTTTGGGTATCCTAAGTGAAGTCTAGAACTACCAAAGTAGTAGGTCCAAAGCCTCCTAGACCATAGGAATGGGATGGGTAAAGCACGCATAGGACGCGGATTAGAATTGAACTAGGACGCTTTAGGTAAACAACTTTAATGTAGTAATTAGGTAGCAGGAGATGATAGTCTGTGCCTGCTGAATAATATGAGCAACCCTTACCTTTAAGGGAGTTGCGAAGTATTATGTATGTTGCATGGGGTGATCCTTTAGGCTAAAAAACGTAGGACCCTCCCCCCTGTTATTGTTTGTACGATCGTTTGGACTTAGGCGATGTCTTGTAATCTTCAAGGATTGTATAACTGTTTATTAACAATAGTCCTCTTTCTTTTCTTACTTGCAATTTGTTTTGTAACTTTAGACCCCATACTCTTCTTTAACTTATATGATCACATAGGATGATTATAATATAATAATCTCACATAGTGTAAAATTCAGCCGGGACCCATAGTTGTGGACCTTGAGGAGTGCCTAACCCCTTCTCTTTAAGGTAATTTGAGCTCTTTCCCGATCTTCAGTAACGCATATTAGCTAAAAATTAGTTATTTTCAAATAGGTGCCCTAACACACCTTAAAATTGTTAGGTGGCGACTATTCTCTTTTAGTACTCATTTTAAAAGAGTTGTCACACGTCGAAACTCTCTTTCGCCTGAAAATGGGGCGTGACTCCCTATATTATTAAAAGTACATTTATATAGATATTTATTTTCTTAAGTAAATAAAGCTGCCAATACATGTGGCTAACTTGTACAACTTATTTCTACGGAGCTGATCATGTAGTCCCGGGTCCTGATAAGAATTGATCCCGGTTCTAATAGTCCCCAGCTTATGTGGCACTTTTTGTGTCATATCATGTATTACCCCCCCCTCCCCCGCCCCCCAGTGTTCGAATGCTAAGTATGAGAATTTGAACACTAGAAGTCTTGCATTCATCGAAGGCCTTTTCCTTCATTTTATACTTTATATTGCTACCTCATCGGTGGAGACAACTTGTGGATGGCTAAACAATCTGTTTGAGTTTTGGGAGGCGAGATTTGCCATCGGACCAAAGATTATTTAACCATCCACAAGTTGTTTTCCACACGAGCTTATGGCAGTCGATCCACTAGTTGAGGAATTTCAGTGCCTTGACATTGAAAGTCTCTCTTTTGATGATCCCCCTTCATAGTATGCTTTACATTGTTGCATTGTTAAAAACCTTGCCAAAAAACCTGATTGGGACAAAAAACTAGTCAAAGAAAAAAGAGTGCAGTACATACTTTCAATACCAGCGATGATCTTCAGCAATAATACCTTTTGAGGTGAGTCACATTCCAATTGTTTGGTAGTTTGACCACATCTCAATTTTTCAATTCACATGAGCCTTTACCGGTTATAGCTGAAATTTGGTAAGGTCATTCCTATGTTGATCACAACTGCCCAACATTAACTTCTCGAGTGTTTTGAGTAACCTTCCTGAGAACCAAATCTCCAACATTAAAATAACAGAGATTTGCCCTGCGATGGTAATACCTCTCCATTCTTTTCTTTTGGGCCACCATCCTCACGTATATCAGATCCAGGTGCTCCTCAAGCAAAGCTAGCTTGACCAGCAATGCTTTGTTATTTGCTTCTTTGTTTGCACGAGAAAACCTTAAGGTCGGCTCCCCCACTTCCACCGGTGTCAAAGCCTCTGAACCGTATACTAGGGAAAAGGGTGTCTCACCCGTGCTCGACTTTGTCGTGATTCAATATGCCCATAGCACACCCCGAAGTTCATCTGGCCATTTGCCCTTGGCATCTTCTAACTTCTTTTTATGATTTTGAATGATTACCTTGTTTGTTGACCCTTCCTGTCTATTAGCACTCGAATGGTACGAAGAAGACGTAATTCATTTGATCTTTAATCCTTCAAAAAACTTGTGACTTTAGAATCGTGTCACAAGAAATCTCCTTTGGTATTCCAAATCGGCAGATTATGTGGACCCATATGAAGTCAACCACTTCACGTTGTTCGATATTTTGGTAAGGACCTGCCTCAACCCATTTAGTAAAATAATTAGTTAAAACCAAAAGAAATCTTACCTTCCCAGGCCCTTGTGGTAAGGGACCGACTATGTCCATCTCTCATTTCATGAATGGCCATGGTGACACCATCGAATGCAACAATTTTGCTGGTTGATACACTAATTGTGCATGACGTTGGCATTTGTCACATTTTTGTACGAATGTCTTTGCGTCCCGTTCCATCCGAGGCCAATAGTAGTCTGCCCAAACTAACTTTAGATCCAACGAGTCAGCATCGGAATGGTTTCCGTAGATTCTTTCATGGACTTCTCATCATGTAGTCTGCTTTCGAGGCCCCTAGACATCGAGCTAATAGTCCTTGGAACGACCTCCTGTACAATTGTCCGTCAACAAGATAATAGTGAGTTGCTCTGGTCCGTAGTGCCCGGGATGCTTTTGGGTCCTCGGGTAATTTATCATGTTTGAGATATTCAATGAAATTGTTCCTCCGATTCTAGATTAAGTTGGTTGAATTAACTTTGCAATAGCCATCCACATCCAGCACCAAATGCAGCAATTAGACGACCGTACCAGAATCAGATTATTTCATCTTTGTGGATGAGCCCAAATTAGCCAATGCGTCTACCTCAACGTTTTCCTCCCTTTGGATGTGGACGATTGACCATTCTTTGAACCATGCAAGTAACGCTTGAACCTTGTTCAAGTATTGTTGCATGCGTTCCTCTTATGTGTCGAAGATTCCTTACACTTTGTTTACTACAAGATGGGAGTTGCATTTTATCTCGATGACCTCGGAACCTAGTCCTCGATCTAGTTAGAGCCCTACCACCAAAGCCTCGCACTCGGCTTCATTGTTAGTTAATGGTATAGTTCTAATGGCCTATCTTAGGGTTTCTCCCAAGGGAGTGATTAGAACTACCTCAAGACCAGACCCTTTAACATTGGAGGCTCCATCCGTAAACAAGGTCCAAACTCCCGATACCATTCCCGATACCAACACTGCTTCTTTAGCAACAAAAGACATTAATCCTGGATTGAATTCGGCGATGAAGTCTGCCAAAACTTGTGAATTAATTACAATCCTAGGCTTGTATTCTATGTCAAATTCACTAACTTCGACTGCCCAGTTAGCCAATCGACCCGACAACTCGGGCTTGTGAAGGACATTTCTTAAAGGAAAGGTTGCCACCAGGGCTATTGGATGACATTGAAAATAAGGCCTCAGCTTTCGAGGAGCAATTACGAGAGCTAAGGCTAGTTTTTCGAGGTGCGGTTATCGTGTTTCCGCTCCTGATAATATTTTACTAATGTAATAACAGGGAATTGCGTACTTTCTTCTTTCCGAACCAAGACGGCGCTCACCACTACTTCCGGGACCACTAGATAAATTAGCAGTTGCTCACCTTCCCCCGATTTCGACAATAACGGAGGGCTAGATAGGTACCTTTTAGGTCCTTCAGTGCCTGTTGGCATTCCAGAGTCCACACGACGTCGTTCTTCTTTTTCAAAAGTGAAAAGAAGTGGCGGCACTTTTTCGAGGACATTGAGATGAACCTGCTTAGGGCTGCCAACTTACCGGTTAACCTTTGTACTTATTTCACACTTGTTAGCTAGTCCGATATGACGACCAGATCGGTCGTTTGGCCTTCTAGATCCCCGTTCCCCTAATTAAGACTTTTTGTATGTGCTTTTATGGTTTATGACCTGCGAGGATGGTTGGCTTAGGTTTGGAAGGGCTCAAGTTGAAATCAGAACACTTAGTTCCTTAATAGTGGACTATAATGGTTAAGTTTGACTTGAGTTAACGTTTTGAGTAAACAACCTTGGAACCAAGATTTGACGGTCCCAATAGGTTCTAATGATGATTTTGGATTTAGACGTGTGTTGGGATCGGATTTTGGATGACCCTGGAGCGTTTCGGAGCTTAATATTGAAAGTTGGTGCATCAGGTTTTTCAAGTTCTTTAAGTTTGGGTTAGAGTAGGATTTGGTGTTACCGAGGTTCGTTTGGGATTCTGAGCCTGGGAATAGTTTTGTATGGTGGTTTATGACTTGCACGTAAATTTTGGCGCCATTTCGAGTTGATTTGATAGGGATCTGATGCGAAGAAATATTTTTAGAAGTTTTTGAGTTTCTTGTCGAATTCATGCATTTTGGCATCCGATTCGTAATTCTATATGTTATTTTGGTGTTTCGATCGCGGGAGCGAGTTTGTATTATGTTGTTGGATGCGTGAGTGTAATTGGATGGGGTCCCGGATGCAAAACGAATTGGAATGGGACTCAGTTTTAGACCTGGGGGACTGCTGGTGACTTCAGGCCTAGTGCATTCGCACCTGCGTGGAATTGGCCGCAGGTGCAAGCTCGCAGAAGCAGCCCAACGTTCGAAGAAGGGGCCTGGAGTAGGCTGGGCAGTGGTCGCAGAAGCGGAGGGTTTTCCGCACCTGCGAGCTCGCAGATGCGGGCGAGGACAAGAAGGCCTGGGTTGCAGGGGCGGGTGATAGCATCAAGGACAAGGATAGAGTTTTGGAAGCTCTAAGAAAGCCATTTAAGTTCTCAAGCTAAAGAATTGCAGACTAAGGTTGCTGGACTTCAATGGCAAATAAAGAAGCTTTTAATTGTAGTGGAAGAGCTCAAGCCTAAAGGAGATGAATTGTCCAAGTTTTACAATTGTTTGGTGGCCCAAATTGATGTCCAAGAGGAGGAATATTGGGTCCCAACATCAGCCCTTGAAGTCCACCAAAAGGGCACCTAGAAGAGCTTTAAATGAGCTTAAAAGAGGTCCAGGGGGATGTTTCAAAAGGAGCCCAATTGGAGTCCAAGCCAATAGCCCAAACTAGTAGTTTTAAGGCCCAAATCTGCCCCAAAGGGATTTGGCTGCCCACCCTCTTATTTTTATTGGCTTTTATTAGGTTTTCTAGTATTTAGCTTAGCCTCCAAGTTAGGGTTTGCCTTGGCAGCAACCCTACCTAGTTTTAAGGACTTTTTTCTCCTATAAATAGGAGTTCTTTTCATTCATTGTGGTACTTCATTATTGATCAATAATATTATACTTTGAGAGTTCTTTTGAACCTTTGTTACTTATTCTTTGAGATTTATCTTACCTGTTCATAGTTCAAGGTAGTAAGATAACTTATTTAGTGTGATATCATTGATTCCTTTGTGGTACTCTTTGAAGGCGATTAATAAAAGTTATTAATTGTTGTCTCAAGTTACTCCTAAAGCTGTCAAGAACCGAATCCATTGTTTTTTGATTTGTTCTTAAGTAAAGGCGTTTGATTTCTTCAATAAATAGAAACGTTGTTACTTGGATCTTGTCAAGGCTATAGAACTTGCATTCTTGGAAGTTCTTGGAATTCTTTCCCTGAATTTTTCCATATCCTTTATTTTCTGCACTTTAATTCTTGTTTTTCAATTTCTTATTGTTATTGCTTCCTCATTTACTTCTTTAATTCTTACTCTGATTACTCTAGTGGTATCAGAGCAACAAGGTCGGGAATCCAATCTAGAGTAATAAATGAAGAACAATTAATAGAACACAATGAGTATAGGTAATAAATGTAAATAAAGAAACCAAGAGAATGTGTTCAAGCTAGAGAGCAGGGAATGTTCTTGTATTGAATGTAGTGTATTATATCTTGTGTATCAGATGCCCTTTTACAAAAGGACAAGGATCCCCTTTATATATGGAGGAAAATCCCAACATAGTACATGAGTATTTATTACAAAGAAAAGTAGCTGGCATAGCTACTTACTAGTCTGGTACAGACTAGTGTTTCCTTTGCAGGTTTTGTCAGCTTTGATCATATGCCTTGGGAACTTCTCGCTAGTGCATCGTAGCCGTTGGTTTGCACTGCCTCGAGGTCGATCATTACGAACCCTCGAGGGCAAACTCCGAGCTAGACTTCGAGCCTCCCAGGTTTACCGTATATAGATAGTCCCCGCGTTTCTTAGAATAAACTGATAAGAAATGACTTTGACATCGATCCCCTCGAGCCTCTTGCGATGATGTCATGCTTATGACGTCAGCTTTTCCGATAACTGAGATGTCCCATCGATACGTCTTTCCGCGGGACATTTGATGTAGCGCCAGTTTACTTTCTCAAGGCGATAATATCGCCGCCGATCCGTTTCCCAATAGGCATTGATTGCGCCTGTCGATCCGTTTTCCAAAGACATTGATTGTGTCATCGGTACGTTTCCTAGAGGCATTGATTGCGCTGCTGGTTACGCTCCCTCCAATCTATAAATGGAAGCTTTCTTGAATCAAAACTTCATTCAATCGTTCTTCAACAGCCTCCAACAACCTTTTATTCCTCTCTTCTCTTCGTTTTCATCCAAATCCATTCCCCATGTTTAAAGCCTGTGATCATAGGGTCACATGGCAGAGTTTCCATCAGTTCCTAGAGCCTTCTCCTACTAAGCGGGATTGCACTGGTTTGTTGTTGTTGTTGTTGTTGTCGGCCCGAAATAATGAGAGAGAAATCTCAAATTATCTTCGCATTAAACAGCATACGGACTACGAACATCTGCTCATCTCTCTTAACTACTCGGTGCGGCACTTTACTCCTTTTGATTTCCATGTATTAAGGTGGTACCATCTACTAACTTTTGTATCCCATACCGGTGCAACGTTTCAAGAAGTGGCTTCACAATAGTGGCGCTGGCGAGACCCATACTCGCCAAATTTTTCACCCAGCCACTTCTTCATCTTTTTCTGCTTCTTCTTCATCATTTTTTGCTTCTTCCTCATCCTTGAAGATGCCGTTTGGAAGGTCGAGGTGAGGACCCGAAGAAATGATTCTCGAAGGCATTGCTCCCAAGGATGTACCCCCGAGAGTAGATTAGATTTTAGCTGTTACTTTTGCTTCTATGTTTCTGTATAAGGACCCTTCGTGGGCTTTTGTTGTTATGTGTAAGGTACCTTCATGGGCTTTTAGTAATCATCATTTATTAATGCAAAGAAGTTTCTTCAATTTGTCTCTGATTTACGCTGGATTTTCCTTTATTTGCATTTGTGAAGAATCTGAGTGCCTGACTATATCGATCGGTCCGAATACCAGGTCCGGGTGTAGGTATTTCCCCGGTTCCTGATTGGTTAATACAATATCTTGTGGAGCCCTTTGTCGTTCCTCGGACTGAACCCGGGTTGAATTGATATGAGCTTAGGCCGCCGGGACCCCCGAGTAAGAATAGGGCTTCGAATTTGTAGAACGAACTTAGCCTTTCAGACCCCGTCGATAGTCCTCGAGGGGGAACTTACTCGAACGCCTGAGAACAAAGATACCTTTTAGGCTTTCAAAAGCATTCCCCGAGAGAGAATTCGCTCAAGCTCGGGCGACCTAAAAACTTGTTTTGAACTTAGAGCGAAGATAGCCTTAAGGCGACATAGATAGATCCCAGACGAGGGTTTGCCTGGGTTCGGATAGCCCCTAGATTAAAGTAACCGAGAGTATGTTTAACTTGATCCCAAGGCAAGATATAGCCCTAAGGCTTTATTAGTGATCCTCGAATGAAAACTGGCCTGGCTCGGGTAGCTCGAGGGCCAAAGAATCGGATGAATGACCCGTGTTTGCCAATAGCAGAAATCCTCGAGGTAGGGTACAACCTCGAGGTCAGGCTTATATGAGTAGCTTCGCGGGGCTTATCTTTCGTGTTGACAGAGGTCTTTGAGATCGGGCACCATCTCGAGGCCTGTAATGATGTTAATGGCTCCTTAGAGCCTATCTTCTTTTTGATAGAGGTCCTCGATATTGGGTACCATCTCGAGGCTTGTAATGATGTTACTGTCTTCTTAAGCCTATCTTCTTTTTGATACAGATCCTCGAGATCGGGTACCATCTCGAGGTTCAGTTGATCTCCGTGGCCTTTTGATACCCAAAATATCGTACGACGGCATTGATCGTATGGCATGGTTATGGGACGACCGAGGTGATCCTGCCGGTACATCTTCCCGAAGCGATAATGGCTTAGTCAGCATTTTTAATTTAGCCTTTGAGCCAGGCGGACAGTCGCCGCTTGCTCTATATATATGTTTGTCTTCCCTCCCTTGAAGATTCCGCTATTTGGAGTAGCTATCCTCCTTCATATAGCTCTTTTTCCCTGTGTTAGATCTTTCACCATTTTATTTTCGCTCCAATTCTCTGATTTTACCATAGTTATGGCTGCTATGCCAGGGTCCGTTCAGCAAGAAGAAGGAAGTTCTACCTCTGGTTCCCACCTAGTTGATGGTGCGCCGCCGGTGTCTAGTGAGCCAACCTCGGGATATTTTGTTTCGAGAAGGGACCTTTTGTCGGAAAAACCTCCCAATGTTCAAGGTCGTTGGGAGTATGCCTCGAAGTTTGTTTCTTTAATAGAAGAGGGGCACCTTGAGTTAGTGAGGAAAGATTGTGGATGGGGGGAAAAGGTGGTACTGCAGGCACCTTCCCCTGAAGAGAGCATCATGGATCATGCCGAGGGGTTTTTGAACGTATACACCTACTCCTTTACGCTGGGCCCCCTTGATAAGGTTGTGCTCGACTTCTGTCGAAAGTATCGGGATTACCTAGCACAGGTTTATCCGTCATTTTGGAGGATCGTATTGATGATGAGATTCTTTGCGCAGGAAGCAGGGCTTGAGTTTACCCTTAGTCATCTCATCAGGTTGTACCGGCCTTTTCATCATCGAGGCCTGTTAGCCCTACGATGTCGATCCACCAGGCGCTTTGTTGTCGATGATGAAGTAGATGAAGATCGGGGATGGATGAGCCGATTTGTCTGAATGCAGACTATCGACGCTATCCCTACGGAGTTTCTGCCATTTCCCGAGGAATGGAATTTTACACGTAAGTGGAACACTTCGTGCTTTCGTTGTTTTGCTTATGGTGGA
Organism: Nicotiana attenuata; assembly: GCF_001879085.1. Lineage (NCBI taxonomy): Eukaryota > Viridiplantae > Streptophyta > Magnoliopsida > Solanales > Solanaceae > Nicotiana > Nicotiana attenuata. Next base: position 451,543 of record NW_017670535.1, read on the forward strand.
GGCAGGCTCCGTAAATGCGCCTTTCTTTCCTTTTCTGCAGCAATTCCATGGATGCCATATGAGGTCCCTGACCTGACGGATTGGGCTTGGAAGTTGGCGACCCACTCGATTTATGATGATCGTAAGTGGCGAGACTTCTCCAAGGGTAGATGGGAGGCAAAACACCACGGTACGTGCTATGTGTTTTGCTCCTTTTTTGAAATGTACTTTCTTTTTATGTGTACTAACTCCGTCATCGTAGGCATTGGGGAGTTCTTTGAGGTGAGATCGTGCCCTCTCGGAGAGGGTGAATGACCGTCAGCTTTTGGGCCGAGGAATAGTAATAACAAGCGAAAGGAGCCTTCGCAGGGCGATGATGCCTATAGCAGGATGAGTCTATCCCGGAGGTTCAGAGAGGATGCATCATCTGAGCCTGCAGCGCCCGAGATCTCTGGCCTTGGAAAAACGGTCCCTCCTCCACTGCCATCTTCTTTTCCCGTCGGAGGTACCTCGAGGAACGAGGGTTCTCTGTCGCTGACTTCTTCTCCCGTCGAAGGTACTTCGAGGGATGCTCGAGGCCAGGGGCTGCATACATCGAGCGACCGTGTCCCAACCGGGAGCGTACTAGGGTTGATGGAGCCAGACTAGTAGATGTGCGCTCGACTTTTGAGGAAGCCCAGCGTCTCTACTCTGTGGTGAGTTTTGGCCATTCGTATCGGTTCTTTAGCTTTTGCAACTTTTTCTCTCTTATCGAGTTTCTCCTTCGTAGGCTTTTAACAAGCTCAAGTCTGAGCTGCTTCATCGTGAGGCCATGGTGAGAAAAGCCGTGGATGGGGAGAAATACCTCAGGCTTCTTTGTGATGAGAGAGAAGATGAGATGGCACATTTGCGGTATGAGGCGAGTCGAAGTCTGGACTACGAAAGCTACCTGGAGGAGCAGGTAATTTTTGTTCCAAGGGAGTGTGTGTTTCTTCTTCTATCTTCTGAGGCTAATGTTTCGTTTTCTTCAGTTGCAAAAAAAGACGGAGGACCTGGAACGCCTTCGGAGCGAAGTTGGTCAAGCCAGGTGTGAGTGTGATGAGCTAAAGGCTCAGGTGGACGCCCAGGTTGCGGCTAAGAAGGATGCTTTGGCCAAGGCTTCCGCCCTCGAAGTGCAACTCCGCAATGCTCATGAGAACAGCTCGGTCCGAACGGACATGATTACAAAGCTCGAAACTGAGCTTCTAAAGATGAAGGCCGAAGTTACGAAGGCTCGGGCTGAAGCCGGAGCGATCTGAACTAAGGCTGATAAGAAAGTGGCCGCCTATTTGAAGGACGCTGCCGACGCTCGAGCTGAGCTGAGAGGGGCTCTTGACTGTGAGAGCGGAAGCAAGGAGTATGCTCGGTGCAAATCTCGAGGGGAAACCCTCGAGGAGATCCATGCTAGGGGCTTTGACCTCTCGAAAGAGATAAAGCAGGCAAAGGCGGACGAATATGGCGCTAAGTTCCTTCTGTCCGATGCCGAAGATAGCAAGAAAGAGGCCGACGGGCCACAGTCCCCGAGGGGGACGTATATTGGGTTTTTCTTTTCTGATTTTGTATATAATGCCAACATTGTAAATGGAAGCCTTGCGGCTTCATTTTTCATGCACTTCCTTTTGCTTTGACGTTTGTCAGTCGTTAACCAGATGAACTGGTCTTTGAAAGAATAACCCTTAGGTCAATAGTACGGCCCTGGGGCTCGTTTGGCTGGCCCGTAGGCTTACGCGTTTGGTCGGTACGACCTTTTTGTATGATTCGGCATTTAAGCTCTTATGCTTTTGCTCTTGGTCATATTCAGTTAACTTTTTCGGGCTCAGTCTCCGAGTCGGGTTTCGACTCGAGCTCGTTGACCCCTAAGTTTTTGAATTTAAAGCTGGCCCTTAGGCTTTTACGCGTTGGGTCGGTACGACCTATCATATGGGTTGGCGGCAGTGGATCTTACGCATTAGGGTCGGTATGACCCTTTATATGGGCTGGCGATAGTGGCTCTTAGGGATCAAGGTCGGTACGACCCTTTATATGGGCTGGCGACAGTGGCCCTTACGCATTAGGGTCGGTACGACCTCTAATATAGGCTTTATTTTTCCCTTGTTAAGGGCTTTTTGAAATTTGTGTTTGCCTGACTCTTCGACGGTTCGATAAAAAACCTCGATTGTGAGTCGTTAACTGGTGATATGCGAGCACCTCGGGAGGTTTTGCTAGGTGGCTGAGTGTTTCGAAGCCTGTAGTTTGGAGCTGACATGGTCGAAGCTCTTTTGCCTATGTCGAGGGTAGCCTGTTTAACCGGTTCTTTTCGAAGTACTTTCGAAGTAATTGAAGGCCTGTAATTTTATAGCGACGGTCGGGCGTCCCTGAGTCGCGTTAGTTTGGCTGGTACAGCCTCGTGATCATAATCATTGTGTTTGGCCGGAGCCTTTCAGTCCCCGAGTGAAGTAGTTTCGGCGTCTATATCGAGGGTATGCCTTTTTAGGGGTCATACAAGTTCGATATATAGCCTTAACTTTAAGATCGGGTTTATGCCTTTTGTAAGTTCTTATAAATTTGAACATGCCTTACTCGAGGTCTTACAGTTTTGGTTACTTGGTACAAGTATGGTTCATGCCTTGCTTGAGGTCTTATAGTTTTGGTTACTCGATACATGTATGGTTCATGCCTTGCTCGAGGTCTTACAGATATCGTTGTTGTTGCCTTATGTAGGTCTTATAAGACCGAGGTCGCCCACATGGGGTCTTATGGCCTCGGGTTTTTGATAAGTCGATGGGATGGTAATTGGCGACAGTCCCCGAGACATTGAAAGTTTTCTTGGCTCTGGAGCCATTTTTGTAACCTCAATGTTGCCTTTGAGGGCTTACAGGTTCGAAGCTTCCGACCCGGAGGTCACACGGCTTTGAGTTTTGATGCTAGTCCCCGAATGTTCGGGACGTTTTTCGGCCCTGGGGCCATTTTTGTAAGAAATAGCAAACTTCTTTGAAACGCGGAATGCTTTGATGGAGGAGAAAGTATTCTTTGATTACTTGGTACAAGTGTACATGTGTTCACTATCAAGGGATCGGTTATTCTATACGGACACGGTTCGTTCGATCGTTTGGCCCGGTATATCATTTTCCTATCGAGGCCCTATCTAGAACATCTTCGCTTCTCTAGGGAGGTGACCTTCCGGGGGGATGTCCCTCAGTATTCGAGGTTGATTTGAAGAGGAGCCTTGAATACTTGTTGAGTCTTCCTTAGGTAGCATATAGATGTTGCCTCGTTAAAAACCTTGCCGAAAAAACCCTACTTGGGATAAAAATCGAGTCGAAGGAAAGAGTGCAACGTATGCTTTTGGAACCTAAGGCCTTCAAGTTGGAGAGCGCTTCGGCTGTTTCGATCGGATACCTGTACACAGGTCAGTGTGAAATGTAGCTAAAAAGGGGAGATGATTTATTCCTTATTGCCGATGGCGTCTTGAGCCCCGATGTGATTCAAAAATTTGCTTTCAGGACACGACACGGTCCTTTGCTAGTTTAGTCGGGTGTAGCTGAGAATATAGCATGTTATTGCTATTTTCCTGTTTGCTTATCCTCTGGCTCCTTCGACGATGGAGGTATTGGTGTCGGTGCCACATCGTGCACCGCAAACATCTCTTTTGCTGCATGTTGTTCTCCGTAGATGGTTTTTATCCCATCCTTTTTCAGAAATTTCATCATTTGATGGAGGGTGGATGGTACTGCTCTTATGCAGTGTATCCACGGCCTACCGAGCAAGGCGTTGCATCTCATGTCTCCTTCGATAACATGGAATTTGGCATTTTGGGTAGTGCCAGCCACGTTGACCGGGAGGGTGATTTCCCCTTTCGTTGTTTCGCTCGCCATGTTGAACCCGTTGAGGACTCGAGAGGTGGGCACGATTTGGTTGAGCAGTCCGAGCTGCTCCACCACCCTCGACCTGATGATGTTGGCCGAGCTACCTGGATCCACAAGCACACGCTTAATTTGAAATGTATTTATAAGAAAAGAATTACCAATGCGTCGTTATAGGGCTGAGATAGAGCCTCGATGTCTTCGTCGCTGAATGCGAGGGCATCCTCGGGTATGTAACCCCGATTTTGCTTTTCCCTAGTGATGGGAATTTTCGTTCTCCTGACCATGGGTTCTTGTGGAGCATCGATACCTCCGAAGATCATGTGGATGACATGTTGTGGCTCGCCTGTTTCACTTTTGTTGGTCTCCTCTCTTTCCCGGAACTGATTTTTGGCTTGGTCACTGAGGAATTCTTGGAGGTGACCTTTGCTGAGTAGTCAGGCTACTTCTTCCCGGAGTTATTGGCAATCCTCGGTCCTGTGACTGTGTGTGTTGTGAAATTCACACACTAAGTTATGGTTCCTTTGCGAAGGATCTAATTGTACTGGCTTAGGACACTTGGTGTCTCTGATTTTACTGATGGCGAATACGATGTCTGAGATGCGACCTTGAAGTTGTATTACGACAGGTGGGATGCCTCTATTGACCATGTATGCCTATCTAATCCAGCTCTGCTAACAAGTCCCCGAGGGTTCTGACCTCGATCTAGCCTTCGATCGTTGCGGGGTATGTTACGCCTCGGGGCGTCCCTTCTATCTTCAGTGTATGGTTGGTATCTTTATTTTTTTGGCTTTGGCTCCTTTGTCGGAAGCCTGCTGGGATATACCGAGCCCGAGGGGCTCCTAGTTGGTCGTCTTCGACCCTGATCTTTGATTGGTACCGTTGTGGACGTCCGACCAGGTCACGACGGGATATTCGACTAGGTTCTTCTTCAGTTGTTTCGAAGCTATCGAGCTTCGCTCGTTCAAACCTTGAGTGAAGGCCTGCACTGCCTAGTCATTGGAGACCGGTGGTAGTTCCATTCTTTCCATTTAAAAGCGAGATACGAACTCTCGTAGGATCTCGTTCTCCCTTTACTTGATTTTGAAGACATCGGATTTTCTTGTAGCTACCTTGATGGCACCAGCATGCGCCTTTATGAAAGAATCTACCAGTATGGCGAATGAATCTATTGAGTTCGGAGCAAGGTTGTGATACCACATCATGGCCCCTTTCGAAAGTGTTTCTCCGAATTTCTTGAGCAGGACGGACTCGATCTCGTCGTCCTTTAGGTCGTTGCCTTTTACTGCACAAGTGTAGGCAGTGATGTTCTCGTTGGGGTCCGAGGTTCCGTTATACTTCGGAAGGTTAAGCATTCTGAACTTCTTTGGAATGGGTTTTGGGGCCGCTTCCTGCGGGAACGGCTTTTGTACGAACTTCTTCGAATCTACACCCTTCAAGATCGGGGGTGCGCCCGGAATTTGATCGACCCTAGAGTTGTAGGTCTCCACCTTCTTGTCGTTGACTTCTATCTTCTTCTCGCCTGACTCGATCCTCTTTGTGAGGTCCTCGAGCATTTTTATGATAGCGGGGTCGGCTGCCGACCCGTTGTTGCTTGATCTTTCCGGTACCTGCTCGGCTTGGGGAGCCGTTTCCGATGCTAGCGTGCTGGGAGTTTTCTGGTGGCTTTGCAGCTGGGCAATCGCCAACTGTTGTGCTTGTAACATCTCGAAGATGACGTAAAGGCTAACCCCTTGTTCTTCCTGAGCCGGGGTTTTTTGAGCTTCCTGTTGATCTCCTTGGTGTATGCTCCTATTGGTGTGGGAGCTTTTTTTGACGTGTTGAGCGTCGCGTGAGACCACGTCCATAGGAATTGGTTCTTGCGCATCCCCAGGGTTTCGTGGTGGTACACCAACACCTCGAACAGCTACACCATTTTCTTCATGGTCCTCAAGATTGTTGTTTTCACGTGCGTTTACTGAGTTAGACATTTTGACTTGAAATCAAAGATCTTGGACAAGAAAAAGTGCGAAATATAACTTGCGTTATGTAGTAAACCAGCAAGAAAACAATCCATATTATTTTTAGCCCCACGGTGGGCGCCAAACTGTTTACCTTGAAAATGGTAATAACAATTAGAATGCATTTTGTATTTCTAAAAATATGTGATCTATTTTATGCTAGTTGTTAGGCAACAGATGCTAAGTGAAGGATTAGAAATTAAGATTACAGCTTGTAGATGGCTTAATAATCGAACCGAAATGGCTGGGAATCGAGGCCTCGAGCTTGTGTATATGGGGCCTCGGGGTCGAATCGGATGCCCGGTTAAGGGCAATCGATGAAGGATTAACAATTATGAGAGCTTTGATTGCGGCTCTTTATGACCAATAATGATCAATAAATGAAGAACAATTAATAGAACACAATGAGTATAAGTAATAAATGTAAATAAAGAAACCAAGAGAATGTGTTCAAGCTAGAGAGTAGAGAATGTTCTTGTATTGAATGTAGTGTATTGTATCTTGTGTATCAGATGCACTTTACAAAATGACAAGGATCCCCTTTATATATGGAGGAAAATTCCAACATAGTACATGAGTATTTATTACAAAGAAAAGTAGCTGGCACAACTACTTACTAGTCTGGTCCAGACTAGTGTTTCCTTTGCAGGTTTTGTCAGCTTTGATCATATGCATTGGGAACTTCCCGCTAGTGCATCGTAGCTGTTGGTTTGCACTGCCTCGAGGTCGATCATTACGAACCCTCGAGGGCAAACTCCGAGCTAGACTTCGAGCCTCCTGGGGGTGGTTTTTTTTAGGCACCTTAGTGATCATAAAATCGAGCCCTCTGATTTTTACCGTATACACTTCCGCGAGCAAGGTAAATTTATCTACTCTAATGGGATCGGGCCGTTCGCCTCGGCATGATGGTAACACTACTTTTATGGGATCGGGCCATTCGCCTCAACAGTATGATGGTAACACTATTCTTATGGGATCGGGTCATTCACCTCGGTAGTACTGAGTACCACTATTCTTATGGGATCGGGTCGTTCGCCTCGGCAACTTCGTGCTTAATAATCAAAATGGGTTCTGGTTTGGGTATAATTGTGTTAGCGCCTTCACAGCCGGTGATGTTATGTTGGTAATTTGATATAGACTCCTTAGTTGATTTAGTGCAGTTGCCCTTATTTGCTTCGTTGATACTTGTTGTACACTCACCATGTCTACTTTACGCAATTATATTATTATTGTCTGACCTCTAGTAAGTGTCAAGTCGACCACGAGTCCATCTGTACCATCTTCTTTGAGGTTAGACTAGATACTTACTAGGTACGTTTTATTTTCCGTACTCACGCTACACTTCTGCACTGATGTGCAGGTACTGAGACAGGTACTACCAGTGGTCATGCGGGTGCGTAGACGATCGTACCGGAGACTTAGTGGTGAGTTGCTTGCCTTGCTACGATCTGCAGCGCCGGAATCTCCCTCTACCTTATTTACTATTCTGTCTATTACTTTCAGACAGTAGTTGTAGTAGTTTTGTATATTCCCTGGATTGCTCATGCACTTGTAACGTCGGGTTTTGGGGGATCTTTAGCATTTATGTACTACTATATTTATCATTTTTTTCACCACTATAGATGTTATTATTATGATGGTACTTTGTTTAAAAGAGATGTTATGGTGGCATGAAATCCTGTTTAAATTATTCTTAGAAAGGAAAACTTCTATTTTAAAAGTGTTAAAAAGGGGTAAATAAATAGTAGTTGGACTTGTGAGCTTCCCTAATGGCGGCATTAGGCGCAGTCGCTACCTATCACAGAATTGGGTCATGACATCCGGGATATCCTTGAAGGCTTTGATTTTGTCAAGGTTCACTTCGATCCCCCTTTGTGAGACTAGAAACCCTAAAATTTTACCGGAGCCAACCCCGAAGGCACACTTCTCCAGGTTGAGCTTCATGTTGTACTTCCTCAGAATGTCGAACGTCTCTTGGAGATGTTTCAAATGAACTACTGCATTAAAAGACTTAACTAACATGTCATCAATATATACCTCCATCGTCTTACCTATCTATTTTACAAACATCTTATTAACGAGCCTCTAATAAGTGGCCCCGGCATTTTTAAGTCCAAAAGGCATCACGTTATAGCAATAGATACCGAAGTTCGTGATGAAAGAGGTTTTTTCTTGATCTTCCGGGGTCATCCTAATGTGTTTATACTCGAAATAAGCATAAAAAACTCATTAACTCGTACACGACAGTAGCGTAAATCATTTGATCAATGTTCGGCAATGGGAAAGAGTCATTGGGGCACGCCTTATTCAAATCCTTATAGTCTACACACATTCTAAATTTTTCATTCTATTTAGACACTACTACTATGTTAGCTAGCCAATCCGGATACTTTACCTCTCGAATTGTGCCGACGTTAAGTAATCGGGTTACCTCTTCCTTAACAAACCTATTAATAACCTCTGCTATCGGTGGTTTCTCCTGTCATACCGGAGGCGGGGTTATATCCACACTCAGCTTGTGGACCGCCACCTCCAATAGGATGTCTGTTATATCTGAATGCGACCAAGCAAAGAAATCAAAGTTAGATTTAAGAAAATCTATAAGTTTTAACCTTTCCTGGAGACTCAACCCCGTTCCCAAATGGAATTTCCTTTCCAAAAATTCTTCAAACAAAACCACTTGTTCGAGCTCTTCCGCGATTGACTTGGTCGTATTCGCTTCCTCTGGTACCTAAAATGACCTCGGTTCCTGATATAATTCCAATTACTCCTCGTCTTTATCATATTTAAATGGAGAGGGAGAATGTACCGGTTCATGTAATTGCTATTTGCTGGTTTCTTTGCCTTTGCTGCTGGAAACGGTTACTATGTTCATCTCCCTTACTGCCGGTTGGTCTCCTCTTATCTGTTTGATCCCCTCGGGTGTCAAAAACTTCAACAGTTGATGATACGTTGAGGGCAAAACCTTCATCTCGTGTATCCATGGCCTTTCGAGGATTACATTGTAACCCATGTCTCAATCTACCACTTCGAACAAGATGGTCTTTGTTACGCCTTTAGCGTGAGTGGGCAGCAGAATTTCCCACCGGGCTGTCACGCTTGTTAGATTGAAGCCAGTTAAAAGCTTTGTCACTAGAATGATGTTCCTGGTCAATTTCGCTTGCTCCAGAACTCTCCATTGTATGATGTTGGCTGAACTTCCATGTCAGGGCAGCCTTTGTGAGGGTTTCGCCGAGCTTCTTCAACAAAACTGACTGGATATCATGTTGAGCCAAGTCGTTTCCTTTCACTGCCGTGGTATAGTGGATCCAAAGTCCCATCATACTTTGGTATATCCGGCATCTTGAATCTCTTCGAGATTAACTCCGATGCCGCACTTGGTTTAAATGGAAACAACGTATACTTTTTTGAATCTGGACCCTTCAACAATGGCGGTACGCCGGGATTTGGTCCATCCGAGCATGAAACTCCTTCGCATTCTGATCCATTTGTTTGTTCATTTCTCCCATGAATCTCATGAGCTCGGTTTTGAAGGGATCACTCGAGTTATTGTTCCCAGATCCACTACCAGTCCCACCAGCTTCGTAAAAACCGACTTAGTCCCTTGGGGTGTTGTTATTGGTTCTTTGAGCCATCTGATTTGTGGGAACACTCGGAGGAATCGGGGCCCTTCAATTTGCATTATTGGACGCACCCAATAATGTTTGTTTTAACTCCGTCATCACCTGATCTTTCCCCAAGAGGTGTTCCATGATTGTTTTCTGTTGTTCTCTCAGGAGCTTGACCATTTCAAGGACGTGTTCATGCTCCGCGTCGTTAGGAGTTGGGGCATGAACACAGAGGCGGATGCAGGATTTTAGGTTTATGGGTTCCTACAAAAATCTCGAATTGATATACAATACTAACTGGATGAGCTGACTGGGTTCCAAGCTAAATATTCTTGTACATTTAATGAATTTTTCAATAGAAATACAGGTTCTAGACAAAAACTATTGGGTTCACGGGAACCAGTAGTTGTTGAACTGAATCTGCCTCTGCCCACACATGCCGAGGATACTATCCTTCGCGAACTAAGGTTGTTTCATCCCCTTCATTGTGGGTCTCGTTGATTGAATCATCACGCTGGGGTTCTTCCCGTCCATCGTGTGTTCCAACGTTGTAGATTTTGTTAGCATCATTAGCTGCCATATCTGGTTTCTGACTAAGGAAAGCGTCAATACGTGTTAGTAACAAACAAATTGATCAAAGCAATTATGCAGCTATCTGTGCCCCATGGTGGGCGCCAAACTATTTACCCGTAAAATGGTAGATTTGAATTTATAACGTGATTTATAGATAAGCGAATCGATTTGATCCAAAATCAATAACTAAATAAAAACGAAAATAATATAAATGACTGGAATTAAAGGAGATAACAAGCCTGACTAGAGACTCAGCCTTTCCGTGACCAGAGTAAATACAATGTTTAAGTGTTTCAATTGAGCGTAATAAGAGAATAGATTATAGCTATTGTGTACAGAATGTTTCTTCACCCTAAAATGGTTGTTAATCCTGTTATTTATATCCCTGTTTAGGGGGACAAGATCCTCGAATCAACCTCCTCTTGAATGAGAATAAAATCACCATTGATGGGTGCATAACGGTTGGCCTTTGATGTTTTAAACTTCGATACCACACAAGAGGCAGGTTGATTTGTGTGGTACCCAAGTTTAAAACATCAATTGGTATCAGAGCAGGTTATCCTTGAAGAGGCTAACACCTTAGCAACAGATCAAGATGAGTGCACCACCTGGAAACTGGGAAGGACAATCCACTGCTAGGCCTCCACTCTTTAATGGCCAGTACTACTCCTGGTGGAAAAACAGGATGGGAGATCACATCATCGGAGAGGACTATGAACTTTGGGACATTGTTACTGATGGTCCCCTGGCTACCATGAAGAAGAATGCTGAAGGAGTAGATGTGCCAAAGACTAGAGCTGACTGCATTGCTGAGGACTTGAAGAAGTGGGAAAAGAATGCTAAGGCCAACAAATGGCTTGTGTGTGGACTTGGTCCAGATGAGTACAGCAGAATTCAAAGATGCACTACTGCTAAGGAAATTTGTGTCACTTTGCAAGTGACTCATGAAGGAACTCCTCAAGTGAAGAGATCAAGAGGAACATTGCTGTATTCTCAATATGAAAATTTCACCATGAAGGAAGGGGAAACCATCTAGGAGATGTATACAAGGTTCACCACACTGACAATTAAACTTAAGTCTCTTGGAAGGGTTATTCTTGAAGAAGACAAAGTTGAGAAGATTTTGACAAGGGTTCTGCCAGTCTCTTGGGAAAGCAAAATCACTGCTATTCAGGAATCAAAGAACATTGCCACTCTTAAGTTGGATGAGCTAATTGGAAATCTCACTGCCTATGAACTTCGAAGGCAAACCATGAAGATGGATGCACCCAAGAAGGAAAGGAGCCTGGCATTCAGAACCACTGAAGGTGCTGATCTAGAGGAGGATGAAATGACCATGATCACAAAGGACTTCGAGATGTACCTAATGATAGGAAAGGGTCCTTCAAGAAGTGGAAGCTACAGCAAACCAAGGGTTCCTGAAAAACAAACCAATGAGGGGTGTTACAAGTGTGGGAAGACTGATCACCACATCAAAAACTGCCCACAATGGGAAATTGAATGGAAGAAGGAAAGAGCTGAACGAAGGAACAGGAAGAAGGAACAGGTTCAACCCAAGAAGAACAAAGGATCAACAAAGGCTATGGTTCCTGCCTGGGGAGAAAGCTCATATGAGGACTCAGAGGGCGAAGATGGAGATGAACAAGCACTTATGGCAATTGGAGAATCCGATGAGGAATCTGAGGTAAGTATAATTCATCTCAAAGACATCATTAAATTTTTGTCTAAAGAAAGGCTATCTGAGTTACTCCTGGATTTCATTGATGAATCTGAGGATCTAAACAATGAAAAGGAATAGTTGTCTAGGGAATGTGTGATCCTAAAAGCCAAGTGCAAGAATCTGGAATTTAGGGATAGTGAAAGTGATAGTAAAAATACTGAGTTGAAGAACCAGGTTCTTGAACTTGACACCAGTATTTTAGAACTTAGGTCTGAAAACTTAAAACTGAAATTAGGAACAGGTAAGAAGAAAGCTGATCACACACATCTCACCTTAGAAGAAAATCTAGGAAAAATGAAGGATGAGTTGTACAAGTCAGATGAGCAGATAAGAGTCCTAAAAGAAGATCTAGGCAAGGTGAAGCATGAACTAGAAAGAACTTGCAAATGGAATAAGTCCTCTGATGCACTATCCTGGCTACAAGAGCACCACAGTAGTAATAAGAGAGGACTTGGCTATGGGACCCCAGCACCTAAGTGGGATCCCAAAAGCAAGTACATCACACTTCCTGAGAACAAAATCTACATACACTGTGGCAAGACTGGTCATTACAAAAGTGAATGTAATGCAAAAGAGAAGGCCACTCAAAAGAACAAAACCTTCGTTCAAAAGAAAAATAGGCATTCACCCCTTTGCCTATAGAAAGGGACCCAAACTAGTTTGGGTTCCTAAGACTAACCCCTGATTTAGTTTTGCAGGTCCAAGTGAAGGGAAGTAGCCAAATATGGTACATAGATAGTGGTTGCTCAAAGCATATGACTAGAAGTAAGAACCAGTTCCTTTCACTTGAGGACCTAAAAGGAGGTAATATCTCCTTTAGAAATTGGAAGAAAGGTGAGATCATTGGGGTTGGAAAGGTAGGTAAGACAGACTCACATTCCATTGAGAATGTCTACTTGATAGATGGATTGAAATATAGCCTAATCAGTGTATCGCAACTGTGTGACAGAGGTAACCTGGTAGCATTCGCCTCTACTAAATGTTTTGTGATTAATCTTACACTGACAAGATTGTTTTGTAGGGAAAAAGAATTACCAATATTTACATTGTAGATTTGTCCACTCTTTCAGAAAATGAACTCACTTGCTTGAGTGTGTTGGACAATGAACCCCTCCTGTGGCACAAAAGACTTGGTCATGCAAGTCTAAATCAACTTAATAAATTAGTCTCCAAAGATCTGGTGATAGGGTTACCTAAAATCAAGTTCAAGAAAGACAAAGTTTGTGAGGCTTGTGCAAGGGGGAATCAGGTAAGATCCTCTTTTAAAAGCAAGAAAATGGTAAGCACGCCCAGGACGATAGAACTGGTTCATATCTCTGTGGTCCAATGAGAACATTCAGCAGAGATGGTAAGAAATATGTGATGGTACTTGTTGATGATTACTCTAAGGATGAAGCATTTGACATGTTTTCTGCCTTTGTTAAAAAAACTCAGAAACAACTAGGTAATCAACTTACATCAATTAGGTCTGATCATGGAACTGAATTTGAAAATGTTAGGTTTGCTGAATTTTGTGATGAGCATGGTATAGATCATAATTTATCTGCACCTAGGACTCCTCAACAAAATGGAGTAGTTGAAAGAAAGAATAGGACTCTTGAAGATATGGCTAGGACTATGCTTCTTTCTAGTAAACTGCCTCATAGCTTCTGGGCAGAGGCTGTAAATACTGCATGTTACACCATTAATAGGTGCATGACTAGACCTTTGTAGAGAAAACTTCCTATGAGTTACTTAAAGGGAGAAAACCAAATATATCCCATCTTAGGGCATTTGGATGCAAGTGCTTTGTGCACAATAATGGAAAGGACTCCCTAGGTAAGTTTGATGCCAGAAGTGATGAGGGAGTATTCTTAGGATAATTTTCACATAGCAAAGCTTATAAAGTGTACAACAAAATAACTTTGTGTGTAGAAGAAAGTGTACATGTAGTTTTTGATGAAACTAACATTCTTTCATAGAGACAGGAACATGAAGATGAAGCTATTGGGCTAGTAAAAGAATTGAGTGAAGTCACAGCTCAAGCTGAAGATGCACCAAAAGAAGGAACAGATGATGGAACAGGTCCTTCCATCTGGGGCAACCTGACAGGGGGAACTGAACAAAGAAGAAATGAATCTAACTCCCAAATGGAACCTGTCCATGAGCCTGTTCCTCAATAACAAAACATGGGAGAAACTCCAAACAGAAATCAGTTGGTTGTGAAACCTTACAAGTATCAAAGTTCTCATCCCATTGAGAACATCCTTAGTGATCCAACTTCTGGAGTTAAAACCATATCTCAATTAAAGAATCTGTGTGCTTTTGATGCATTCTTATCTCTTATTGAACCTAAAAATGTTGCTGAAGCTTTACAGGATGCAGATTGGGTGAATGCAATGCAAGATGAACTCAATCAGTTTGAAAGAAGCCAAGTGTGGCATCTGGTCACAAGACCCAAGGACAGATCAGTAATTGGCACTAAATGGGTCTTTAGAAACAAACTTGATGAATATGGAACAGTTACAAGGAACAAGGCAAGGCTGGTGGTCCAAGGTTATAGCCATGAGGAGGGCATAGATTATGATGAGACCTTTGCTCCAGTTGCAAGACTGGAGGCAATAAGACTTCTCATAGCCTTTGTAGCACACATGGAATTTACCCTTCACCAATTGGATGTGAAGAGTGCTCTACTACTTAAAGGAAGAAGTCTTTGTCAAACAACCTCCAGGGTTTGAAAGTAAGGAGTGTCCAGATCATGTATACAAATTGGACAAGGCCCTATATGGACTCAAGTAGGCTCCTAGAGCATGGTATGAACGTCTATCCAAATTCATGCTTGAACATGGATACAAAAGAGGTAAGATTGATGGCACTTTATTCTTGAGGGAAAAAGGTAAGGATCATCTAGTAGTACAAATATACGTTGATGACATAGTTTTTGGGGCAACCACTGAAAAACTGAGTAAGGAATTTGCAAAATTAATGGGAGTGAATTTGAAATGAGTATGATGGGTGAGCTTAACTCTTTCTTAGGCTTACAGATCAAACAAAACCCAAATGGAACCATGATCCATCAGCAGAAATATGCAAAAGAGTTGATTAAGAAGTTTAAAATGGATGAATCAAAAGAAATAGACACACCCATTGCAACAGCTACTAAATTAGACATAGATGAACCTGGTTCATCTATTAATCAGAAGTTGTATAGGGGTATGATTGGCTCACTTTTGTATCTTACTGCTAGCAGACCTGACATAGTTTTCAGTGTAGGGTTTTGTGCTCGTTTTCAGGCAAATCCTAAGGACTCCCACTTGACTGCTGTCAAGAGGATACTGAGATATTTGAAAGGCACTACTGATCTTTTTCTTTGGTACCCTAAAGGTAGTAACTTTAATCTAGTAGGATATGCTGATGCTGACTATGCAGGTTTCCTTGTGGATAGGAAAAACACCTCAGATATGGCTCATTTTCTTGGTTCATGTCTGATATCATGGGCCACTAAAAAGCAGAATTCAGTGGCCTTATCCACTGCTGAGGCTGAGTATGTTGCTGCTGCCTCTTGTTGTGCTCAACTGTTGTGGATCAAGAAGCAGCAGATGGATTTTGGCATTGAAACTGGTTGCATCCCTATCTTTTGTGATAACACTAGTGCTATTAGTATGACCAAGAACCCAGTTCATCATAAGAGGACTAAGCACATAGATGTTAGGCATTACATCTTAAGGGATAACTATGAGAAAGGATTGATTACCATAGAATTCTGTGCTACTGATAAACAAATTGATGACATCTTTACTAAAGCACTGAGTAGAGAAAGCTTTGAAAGGAACATGTTAGAATAGGGGATGATTAAGATCACCTAATGGGACCAGCTCAGAATGCACAATGAAAAAAAATTTTGGCTAGGAAATTTGGAACTTGTGTAAATATCTAGATTAATTTTTACTCAGTTTCATACTGTAAATAGTATACTCCTGTGACATGTGTTGATATGAGTCACTGATCTCTAACAAAATTTTCTCTGTTATGGAAAATTGAGCCATGATCAAGAGAATTCTAAATGAAGAACCTGGTTCATCAGTATTGGTCATCTGAAAAACGAGGTATGTTTTCTATACTCTGCACAATTAGAAATATAAATATTTAAATCATGAGCAGAGTCCTACCTATGTTCAAAAACATCAGAAAATCCTATCCGTTTATTTTTGAACCAGTTCCGTCTCTACTAGAGTTCTCACCACATAAAATGCCTAAAATCTAGGGAAGCTTAACCGTTCATTCCACCTGAAATTTCAGGTTGATTAGACCTCTAATTGACTGCTAAAAGCTACCGTTAGTCATTAAATAGGTCTCTTTCTTTAAATACTCATTATTACCCTCTGCCAACCTGACTGCTCAAACCATCAAAAATCCATTTCACTCTACATTGTTCTCTCTTCCAAAAGCCTAACTCACAAACTCTCTCAAGAAATTAGTTAAAATGTCGAACCCTCAAGATAAACCTGGCACTCCTCCACAACCTACTCCCTCTGATTCATCTACACCTCCTCCACCCAACACAACCCTCAACCTAGGAGACGACGAGTAAAAATGCTTGCTCATAAAATGGTGGCAACTGGTGCTCTTCAAAAAAATTAAACGAGAAATTGAAGTCAAGCCAAGCCCAAGATACTGAGAACTCAGACGATTCGTTCAAATCTGCGAGTGAGGGGGAAGGAACTGGGTCTTCTGACTCTGAGAAGGCTCAAAACTCCTCTTCTGGGGTACATTCTACTTTGGCTGAAAATTTAGAAAATAGGTTTGTTTTGGTTGGGTCTGTCAGGAATGTGGAATTGCCTGAATTGGGAATGAGAGAAGGTAAAAATAAAAATGAAAAAGAAAAAGAGAGAGAGGGTGTATGTAGTGAAGTGAAGGGAAAAGGGAAAGGAGTGGCTGGTTCTTCACCCACTTCTGAATTGATGGTACCAGCTATCTGCGGGGTCGAACAAGCAACTGTGGAAGAAAGTGGCAAGAAGTCAGGGGGAAGTGTTTCAGGGGAGGCTGCTGAAGCGTTGGTTAATCTAAGTTCACAGGCAGATGAACCTGGTTCATCTATTGAGGAAACCCTAGCAGACCTTCTGAAGAAAGTAGGTGCCAGTTATGATCCAAAGAAAAGGAGACCCCCAACACCAAAAGCCCCCAGCAGTGCGAAACCTTCCAAGATAAATAAGGCTTCCTCCCCAACAACTACTGAAATTCCCTTGCCAAAGGGAAGAGCTACAAGAAGTAGGGTGAAACAGAGTAAGAGTGAATTACAAAAGGCTTTGGCTGAAAGCAAGAAGAAGAGGATAGATAAAGGAAACGGTAAGGTTGCAGAGTCCTCTGAAGCTATTGACGTTGAGGAGATGGAACAGGTCCATCAGGAGGAACATCAACAATGGAGGTTCAAACCCCCAAACCCAAAAAGACCAAGACTTCTTCCAAGAAGTCTTCATCTGTGTCTAAGGCTGCTGAACCTTCATTGGCCAAGAGGACAAGGTCTTCAGTGAAAAACAAACAAGTTAGAATCTCTGATGATGAGGAATGGAGTGGTGAAGAAGAGAGTGAGTCTGATGGTGAACATGACAAGCTGGCCAAGTTTGGCAAAAGAAAATTTTTGAAGGGAAGATTGCTGAGACTTGGTGGAACCAGGAATGGTTCGTTTGGTTGATACCCTAGTTGTTCAGGGCTGGAAGGACATGGTTCTTCAGATGGATGGAAGGCTAGCTAGGAATGAAATTGAATTCATGGCCAATGCAGAGGTCAAAGATGGCAGAGTCACCAGCCAAGTAAAAGGAGTTCAAGTAGCCTTTGATGCAGAGAAGCTGGGAGAGTTTCTTGACATCCTTGTTGAGGGATATGATGACTACACTAGGCAAAGATGGCCAAGTCTAGATTCCCTTCCTTCTGCTCTTGAAATCACTAGGAGATTCTGTGATGTTGAAGGAGTGAATGAGGCCAAGTTTGTGCACGAGTCTGATGGAGTGCCTTGAAAGTGGAAGGCAAATCAACTGGCCTGCATTTATCATCAAGTTACTGGACAGGGTTATCAATGGCTACAAGGCCCATGCCACCCCTTATGGATTTATTCTGACTACTGTTCTGGATCGGTGCAAGGTGCCTCTGAAGAAGTGGAAAATGGCCACAAGCAAGGACTATTTTGGCATTAATACTCTGATTGCTTGTGACTATCTAGTCAATGCCATTCCAAATAAACCTGGTTCTCCAAGAAGACACCTATCAACATTAAAGTCAGGGCTCTAGTTCAGGAAAGTGAGGCCAAGGATGCTGAGATAGCTAGGCTGAAGGCTCGCTTAGCAAAGGTTGAATCTGAGAGGGATGCTCTCAGAATTGAGCTTACCAAGGAAAAGGAGAAGAATGATGGGATTCTTCACAATATGCTGAATCTTCTCCAAGCCCAAAACCAACCCTCTAGCTCCCCCAAGCCTTAGGAATTCTAGCCTTTATCTCCTGAACCTGTCTAGTACCACCAGTGACCCAGATTAGGGATTTCTCTTTCTTTTTGCTCATGATTTGGATATTTTTGCTTTCTTTTTGTGGATTATGGTAGCAACATATCTTCTATCAATGATATCTACTATTTTTGCTCTTGTTGACTGTTAATATTTCCTTGATAGTTAAAATATGTTTGCCTGATTAGTGATGATTGATCCATGATTGCACTTGCAGTTGTCCCAGTGGCCATGAGTACTTATTAAATTCTGGGACTCACACTTTGTTTATGCAACTTTTCGATAATGCCAAAAGGGGGAAGAGATATTGTGCTTTACATATTCTGAATAAGTGATGTTTATAACCTAATTAAACTGGTCCTTGATGATAAGTGAATTTTTCTAAACTTTGTACGATGAATACGCTGAGTTCTGACAGGGCCTAAGTGAATGAAAAGCACAGAGTTTGTCATCATCAAAAGGGGGAATTTGTTGGCCCAAGTAAAGGTGAAGTTTTGAAGACTGACAAAGGAAATTAAACATGGACCAGGTCCATCTTGTGAAGCACAGTTATGATCAACCCAAACATGTGAGATGCGCGTGAAGGAGATAAACCTAACTTATCAGAAGTAATATCTCCTGATCATGATTGAAAAGATTGCATATTGGATAAGAAGAAAGACTTCTTACACAAAGAGAACACGTTTTAGGAAAAGGATAGAGTTAGAGAATGAGATCAACTAGAACTCTTCCACCATGGAAGAGTAGCGTCTGTATCCTAGTCAATCTCTAATTGCTAACTCCTTAAATATTAGTGTTGTTCTCTTTTACAGGTGTTGCACAAAAACGCAGAAGTTAAACATGAATTGAAAGCAAAATAGCAAGACTTTTTGCAAGCAGTTCCTGTGTGATTCAAGTGTGCAAACCTGAAGCTACATGAACCAGATTGAAGAACCAGATCCATAAAGAGTTTTATGTGTCTTTCTTTATTTTTAGTTCAATTGTAGTAGGTATTTTCATATTGTACCTTTCAGCTTTATCTAGAAGCAATTGTAATAAGTAATTTTGAGTATTGAAGTTAGAGTTAACTTGAAGTTGTCGCAACAGTTAGAGGCTGGTTGCTACAACGGGATTAGAGGTAATCCTTAGGTTTACAAAGAGCTTTGTAAATGCTGTTTTGGCTCAGTGATTTAGTGAAGTATTGGGGAAAATCCTACTGAGTAGTAGGTCGTGGTTTTTTCACCTTTTGAGCCGGGTGTTTTCCACGTAAAAATACTTGTGTTCTTTACTTTCTACATTTATTATTCCGCAATAGTAGCAAAAGGAACACATAGAAGAACCAGGTCCTTCCATAATCAGTTTAAGCGAAAAATTGTTCGCCACACAAATCACCCCTCCCCCTCTTTTATGTGGTATTGAAGTATAAAATAACAGCCTTAAATGCAAATATTCTCGATTACGGTTGTCCAATGAATGTTACCCGATGACAATGCTGCAATTTTTTGCTATCGGCTGTTCTGTCTTCGGCGCTTGTTCGGCGCAGATCGCTTGCAGCTTGCAATCAGTAATAGCGGTTTTGCTGACTCATATTCCGCTTGTCTTCAATGCCACATGTCACACCGTCATTCGTCCAGCTGTCAACAACCAGTTTTACCCCTACAAAAGTATTTTTATTTGGTAAATTTCCTCACCCCATCACTATTAAGATATTAGCGGGCGCAGCTATTACATTCAAAATTTTCAGCTGCACCTAAAGTTGCAGGGCTAGAATCTTAATCAACATCCACTTATACGATTACAGGCTTCTCTTTTTCGTTGACTTATCCACGGGTGGAATTTTAGTTAGCTTTATTCATATGCTAAAAGCGAAACAAGGGGCTCTTTTCAAGCAGAAGAAATCTCAAGTTTCTATCTCCTAAGTCATAACCTCTGAAATAGGTAAAGAATCTTTAATCTTGTAACTATTAATTATTAATATATATTTTGCTTAATTAATTGGTGCTTTTTGGTCAGCACCACCTAAGCAACAAGAATCTTTTAAAATCAAAAGAATGGACATCTATTTCTCGACAAACTAACCAACCTAATCAAATGCTAAGTTAGAATCTTAAAACGATCAAAAGAATCACATGATGATAAGAACAATATAATACTCTTAATTCATTGCATTTGTTATTGTGAATAATTAGATTTTTATTTCTCCTATGATTCTGAATTAGTGGAGAATATGTCATAGGCTAGGATTTAGTACAAAAGTGTTAGTAATTGGATAATTCTTGGACATACAGTTTCTTCTTTAACGAATAACGACCATTTTCCCTAAATAGATAAATCACTATTCATCTTTTTTATGATCATTTCCAAGACTATGAAATGGACTTGGACAGGAATATCATTAGTGGATGAAATCAAACATTCTTTTCCTCATCGCTAATGCCCCGACATGTCACAGCATCATCAATTCAATCATCCTTATACATTTGTTTTACAAAAGTTCAAATTTACTGATTGCAAACCCATGTATTTTAGAACAAGAATTTAAGAGTGCACGAGGTGAACTAAGAAGTAATGCATGAAAGACAGAAAGAGGATGTTACACTACTTAAGTGGTGCACTTTAATGAACACAAGTGTGACACTGGGAAATGGACTATTTAGTATATTTACCAAGTTCAAGGGTAAACACCCGTGGAGCTAGAATATTAGGTACGAGTTCAACCGAACCTAGTAGCTTTTGCTTATATATACGGGTAAAATCGAGGATAGAGTTATCCCCAATGTCCCGTTGTGAAATGAGGAACGAGGTTTTTTGTTACTGGCTCGGGTGAGCCCGAAGGTACCCACAGATCAGAACCAAGAATGGACGAATGATATAATGGGTCTCGAGCACGGCTGAACCTGGAGGGAACCAAGCTCGAGTGAGAAGAAGAATCAAGGGTAAAGGAAAGGCGGTTGAAGGAGACAAACGAGAAGCCGAATTAATATCCGCCATCAGCCGGATATTGCAGCGCGGATCACGCTCGGTATTGGCCGCAGATCTTATTTTCGTGGGAAAGAAGGAAGTAAAAGATTTTTAATTCATTTCGACTTGTACTAGGGTTAAATCTCCTCTACTCTATAAAGAGGAGGATCCCCTTCATTTTTCGAGCTCACTTTTTCACGCATAACAAGGCAATAAAATTTACTTTAGCTCTCGGCAATCGTTTTAAGCGTTCTTCAGTTATTTACTCGTTTATTCAGATCTGAGCTCTATCTCGAGGGCTCAATTGACAGCGATCGTTGGCATTTAACTTAAACGCAAGGCTTAGCTTTGGTTTGATCGTTCTATCTTATTTCAATTCAACTATTTACTGTTCTTTGATCATTTGTGTTAAATTAAACCACATATCCAACCGCGTACAAATTTAATTGTTATCCATTTTTAAGGGTATATATAGATATATATATATATATATATATATATATATGCCCCGTCGTAGCTTCGTTACTACTTCGTCGAGGTTAGGCTCGGCACTTACCAGTACTTGGGATCGGTTGTACTGATGCTACACTCTGCACTTTTTGTGCAGATTACGGAGCTAGTGGCGGACCGTAGTTCGAGGTTGCTGCCTTCAGTCCAGTGGAGACCCGAGGTAGTCCTGCAGGTGTCCGCAGGCCTTGGCGTCCCCTTCTATCCTGTTTTTCTTTTTTGTTTTATCTATTTCCAAAATAGATGTGTATTTCTTTGTTCAGACTGTTATGTGTAGTATTCGTAGATGGTCCGTGAAATTGTGACACAAGTTCTGGGTGGATTTTTATTATTGTTTCGCAGTTGTATTAAGATAACTTGTTAAATTCTGTTCTTTCATTTTTATTCCGCTGATTTACTTATGTTAACTTGTAAATTGTTAAAAGATAAAGTGAAAAGACGAAATAATTTGTAACGTTGGCTTGCCTAGCGAGTACAATGTTAGGCGCCATCACGGTCCCGACGGTGGGAAATTTGGGTCGTGACACCTAATATTAAGGATTCTAAATTATGAATCATTTCTAATTTATTTTGAATTATGTAATATATTATATTGCTTTCCATANCATTTGTGTTAAATTAAACCACATATCCAACCGCGTACAAATTTAATTGTTATCCATTTTTAAGGGTATATATATATATATATATATATATATATATATATATATATATATATATATATTTGTTAACCCCGTAACTAAGACGAGTTACGAATTTTTTGGTGGCATGCAAATTCATAATCTATAAACTTAAAATCCTGACTCCGCCAACCGACGCCCGGTGTACACTACTTACCATATATCAAAGTTCAATATGTTTAAGGTAATTGGAAAAACAAAAAAGTAGATATGCGACGAAGTTCACATACTAACCTCCATACGTGTAAAGATCTTAATTATAAGAAGGATTGCATTTCTTTTTGGACACTTTAATGCAGTATCAAGAATCTCGAATGCCTGCGTATGTAACAGTTTCAATGCCTTATCTGAAAGAGACCTTGAATTTATTCTTTCCTTTCTCTTTCTTTTAATTTAATTGCAGGTACACACGTCGCTGTTATTCTATAAATAGCTTCAATGGGGATTTCAATTTCATCATCACTTCAACAACTGATCAACTCACCTCATCAAATTAATATCAGTACTTACTTTTTGTCCCTCATCTTCCTCTTATTATGGAGTCGGTGAAAAAGATGGTAGCAGAAAAGCCAGTGGTGATGTTCAGCAAAAGCAAGTGTTGCATGTGTCACATTATAAAGACACTAATATCAAGTTTTGGTGCTAACTTATCTGTATATGAATTAGATGAACTTTCCAATGGCCTACAATTGGAAAAGGCACTGTTGGCATCAGGGAGAAGGCCTAGTGTACCAGCAGTTTTCATTGGACAAGAATTAATTGGTGGTGCCAATGAGATCATGAGCCTCCATTTAGAGGGAAGGCTTATTCCTTTGCTCAAGAAAGCTAAAGCTATTTGGTTATAGTAACATTCATACTATGTATAACTACACTCCTTTTTCTTTTTTTAGACATCTGGTATTCGAAATCTACTGAAACGATTAATTCGGGTTCACCTTCTAATATGCCAGTAAAAGTTATGAACAAGAAGGTGAATAGTAGTGGCTAGTAGTTTGGTTTGATGATAGCAATGTTTATGGACTTGAATATAGTCATTTGAGCATCTTTTATCTAACATGCTCAATGAAGAGTCTGTTTTCTCAACAGAGATGTCCCTAATGTTTCATAAGTATTGCAATAATACTTAACATATAATGTCATAGACTTGTCGATTTTGTGTGACTTCCACGAAACTCTCCATTCCTCTTATTACTCATTTTGTGTTAAACATGTTTACCCGTAAAACGGTACAGTTGAATTTATAGCGTGGTTTATAAATAAGTGAATCGGTTTGACCCAAAAATAGTAAGTAAATAAGAACAAAAGTAGGACTGTTATGTTAAACAAGATTACAAGCCTGACTAAGAACTTAGCCTTTTCGATGGCAAAAGTGAGAGCAATGTTCAAGAAACTAAAACCGAGCGTACTATGAAAGTAGATTATAGCTTTTTGTGTGCAGAGTATTCGTGCCTACAATGGATTTAATCCTCCTATTTATAATTGTATAGGGTAAAATCGGTTCATATTAAATACTCGAATAATAGGGCGACACGTGGAACCGGAGACAGACAGAAAAGGAGGCAAGTGGAGACCACGAACGGGGACAGCAGCTTCGGTTGGCACCGGGCAGACCCCGAAGAGGATATTGCTAATGAGGACAAATGAATATTTGCCATCCGATGACATTCAATGAAGAATATTCCTCAGTATAAATATGTAATCCGTTACAGAAAATTTTGGCATTCATAGCATGCCGTCATCAATGGCCACCACAATTGTCATTTAAGAGGGCTTAATCCTAGGACCTTGTTCCCTATGTGTAGCTATAAATAGTGACTTCAACGGCCATTGTAGGACACTAAAAGTTCTGACAAACGTGTGCTACGCATTATTCTAAGCTCAATAATACTTTATTTTCAGTCTATTGATATTCTTATTGCTGTCTTCAGAAGCCTTGCCCCCGGAACCAAGCTGTTTACTATCTTATCGCGATTTCAACGCTACGTCTTGCATTTTATTAATTTATTTATCATTTTGGAATCAAATCGATTCGCTTGTCTATAAACCATGTTATAAATTCAACTGTACTATTTTACGATAAACAGTTTGGCGCCCACCCTAGGGCTTAGACAATTGCATAATTGAGTTGGTCCTTGATCATGGCGGGCAATATCCACAACATTAGTGTGAGACGACTCTTGATGATGCCGAAAACAAGCATGTTGCGGAAACGGTAAGAATCTTGAGAGAACAACAAAAGGACATCATGGGACATCTCTCACGGCAAGACCAGGCCATGACAGAATTGAGGCAAGCGTTGTCGGATACTTCCAACAATGCGAATGGAATAAGTCTAGTTCCTCTCGGTGCTCCAGCAAATCAAATAGTGCAAAGGGTTGATAATAACACCCCGAGGGGTGAGGTCGGCTTGGATGGGGCCGGGGGGAACGACACGGATCTGGTAAAAACAACGGGAATGATCCTTTCAAAACCGAGCTCATGCGATCAATGAGGAAAATAAACGTCCCAATAGACTAAATTCCGGGTGCACTGCCAGTGTTGAAGTGACCGAACTCAAAGAAGTACACCCAGTTGACGTTCAAATCGAGCGCAGCACCAGAGCTAATCCGCAAGCGGTTCAAAATGCCAAACGTAGCAAAATATGATGGGACTTTGGATCTACAGGAGCACATCACCACCTACATAATAACGGTGAAAGGAAATGACTTAGCTCCACATGAGATTGAGTTGGTTCTACTGAAGAAGATTGGGGAAACCCTGACGAAGGGGGTCCTGACATGATATTCACTTTTTCCTGAGCATTCAATAGATTCATTTGAGATGCTCGCGGATTCTTTCATCAAGGCCGATGCCAGAGCCAGGAAGGTATAGGCTCGAAAGGCCGACATATTCAGAATTGCGCTAGGAAAGTTTGAATTGCTACGAGAGTTCGTGACCAGGTTTCAGAAGGAAAGGATGCAGCTCCGACGCTTCTTGGAAGCTGAAAGAAATTCTGCTTGAGTTCCAAGCAAATACATGGGTAGAAGTTCAAAACTACTACGAGTCAAAGATAAGAATAGAAGACACCCAACTCGGTTGTACGGCATCAACCAAGGGTCGGGAAAAGAACAAGGATAAATCAAAGGAAGATTTTGACACAAATCGGCGATCTTCTAAGGGCCGATTGTTGCCCTACGAAAGGGCCGAAGGATGCGAAAGAGGTTTCTGATCGGCGGACATGTTTGCTACCGATAGGAAAACTGACCGTGGCTGGAATAAAAGATCATTGCAGGACAAAGAGATATTAGGCTCCCGGGATTCACATACGCAAACTGTTACAGTATAATTTCAATGTCAACATGGTACAGCTGGTATCAGCGATGTGGAACATTAAGAAAGCACTGTTCTCGAGGCTGATGAAGTCTGATCCCAGTCAAAGGGATCCTAATCTATAGTGTGAGTATCATTGGAATAACGGCCACCCGACTGGGGACTGTAGACATCTGCGCGAGGAGGTGGTGACATTGCTGAAAAATGACCATCTCATAGAGTTCTTAAGATACGGGTCTAAAAATAACTATGGACGCAACCGGGATAACACAAAGCCCTCAAAGATAGGAGAAGATCCTCCTCGACTAGTGGTCAACATGATTTTTAGGAGGAACGAGATTAATGATGTAACCTTTTCAGCAGCAAAAAAGACAAAGGTATCGGTGACTCATAGCAAGAGACTCCGGAAAGTCACCGAGGATGATATCACCTTCACAGAGGAGGAAGCCAATGGACTCCTCCTACCGCACAATGATGCCATGGTAATTTATTCTATTGTTTTAGATGTTAAAATTAAACGTGTTTTGGTGGACCTGGGAAGTTCAGCCAATATCATTCAATGGAGAGTGCTGGAGCAAGACAAGCTACCCGGAAGCATTATCCCGGCCATAAAGCTCCTCGTCGGGTTCACTTAGCAAGTGTGTTAACACGAAGGGAGATCATGCTGCCCACAAACACCGAAGAGGTCATGAAGACTACCTTGTTTGAAGTAGTAGACGGCGACATGGGCTATAACACTATTCTCGGACCATGGCTACACGAGATGAAGGTTGTGCGATCAACATACCATCGACTCCTAAAATTCCCAACTCCATAGGGAATTAAACAAATAAGAGGAGATCAACCGGCAGCAAGGGAGATGAACGCTATCACGGTTTCCAGTAGTAAAGGGAAGGAACATGCGGCATACCAATTGCTGCACCCAATTTTGCATTAGTCAAAACAAGATTCAACTTGTGGTTCCTCTGTTGATAAAAAAGAGTTGCCACCTAATATTTAAAGATATACTAGGGTACTTTGATTACTAAATCATATTCTTTATTAGTCTGTTAACCGGTAAAATTATGGATAAAGGTTCTTGTTCTTCTAATGGAAAGGTATTAGGCACCACTTAAAATCTATCTAAGGCAGCTCCATGGGACTTATACTAGATTTGAAATTAATTATATATACTATGCCTTAATTAACGTTCCAAAGATATGGCTTACTATATATTAGGAAAAAATTCTTACAAAGGGAGGGTATAGATTAAAAAGAGTATGAATTTATAGAGGAAAGTAACATTAGTGCACACATGATTGAAAAGAGCTTTTTGAAAAGAGATATAAGATGTTTGTACTTAAGAAAGTATGTAAAAAGGGGAACTAAATTAAACACTTGTCTTAAAGCATAAGTAGGCCTAAATGTACCTTGATCTTTTAGATTTGTAGAAGAGCCATTTTGAAAATTCTTTTTTTTGCGGGGGGGGGGGGGGGGGTAGGGGAGTGACACTTCATTACTTGAAACAATTTGATTCCCCTTGCGATTCAGATCTGATTTTTCTTTTTGAAATTGGGGCTTCCATTTTTCTAAGCTTTGGACTTCAAAATCTTTAAGACAAGAAGGTGAGCGAAAACATCGTAAAGATATAAACAAATTGTAATTAGCGAGTGCAAGATTAGTTACTAACTAATTATTTTAAATCCTATGTCATTTAAGGCTTTCTTAAGTTTTATATGACGTAAGGTATAAAGTAAAGCATGTAATCCAATATATAAGTGTTGTGTACATGTAAGATAGAATAATCGACAACAAAGTGCAACAAAGCATAACAAGGTAGTAGGCTAAGGTCGCGAAGCAATAATAATAATAGGAGTTTAGAGAAAGAGGATTGGACTCTGGTATTTGGGCCTTAAAGAGGCAGGCTCAGCAGTAAAGGATGTGCCTACAACTGACTTCAGACGTCCAGAAAAATGCAGCAGTGCTGGGCTTGGGCCTGAGTTCTTTAGGAACTCAGCAGGTCCAAACAGATGTACATGTTTAAAAAAGAAGGTCATTAGATATGTATTATGCATGTTCAATTATGTATGAAACACATAAACAAACGCCCAGGGCAATGCTTGTGCCGGTGAGAGCAGCCCAACCTAGAGTTAAACTCTACTCACAAATATTCTTAACCATTAACCACTCATTTTTCCTTATGGGTTTAAGTGCCAATGAGCCTCTTTCAATGTAAACCAACTACCATAATATCCTCTACCACAGAAATATACTTTTCCTTTGATAGAATAATATAACGGCATAAAAACAGTTTCACTTTATAACTACAATTCTAATATTACATGAATAATACACATATTAAGCAAGTCTAAAGGTCAGATTTCAAACACATATGGGGGAGAGGGGAGGCAGAGACAATATAGCATTATTGTTAAAGATCTACGCACTTAGGATCACATTCAAAGAAAAGGTAAAGAACACAAAACTCAGGTATGCAATAACCCAGAAATGGACACTTCTACCTTGGCAGACTAATCATGGGTGGATTAGCTTAGGTCTTGCCACTAGCACATGCATACTAATCACTCTGCTTGGAATTCTTAAAAGCATTAACAAGGATTCAGACAAACGGTCACATCAAACAACTTCTATAGGTGTCATCAAAATATCATAACATGATCATGATTCTTAGTAGGACTACAAGCTCACAGATTCAAACATGAAATTCTTAAAGATGCTTAGTAGGATCATTATCATAATAGTATTAACCTTAAGCAAACCATTATATTTAGGCAGCAGTAATAAAAGAACTTCTCATAGGATTTTAAAAAAAATCAAATTTAGTTCAAATTAGAAGGAAAGAGAGGATTGAGTACAATTTCAAAACAAAAGCATGGAATCATGAAGTCAAACAGGGGAACATACAACATTTGAAATCAACTACACATGGATACTTTAATGATCTTACAAAGATAGGGTAAGCTTCACAAAGTCAGTAATGTCATTTAAAGACAAGAAGAGTGTTGTTCCAAGCAGGTTTTAACTCAGCTATGCAACTGAGAGTTACATCTCAACATGAGGCAACTATGTCTAGCTTAACAACAACTACCATTCAACTTATAACAAATACAACTATGACCTATTTTGTAAAAGACAATCTAGTAAAAACAAAATATAGGTAGATGGATTACTAATGTTCAGGAGAGTTCACCTAAACAAGACAATTTTAATATAGATGCGACCAACAGTTAGACATGAACAAAATAACCTAGAAGTTGCTCTTAGAGTTAACAGATACAGATATGGAGAAGGAGAGCACTTAAACACTTAGTTTTCATGTTTCACTTAAGTAGTGAAGGATTAAACTATGAACTTTCAAGTTTTGTCCTAATAAGGATTATTAAACAATAGTCTCGACCACAAGAATGCAGGAAAATAGTGTATAGAGATAAAGATCACAATAGAACCATTGATAGAAAATCTGAAGCCTAGGCAAGTATGAGACGTCATTTAAAATATATTTAAGGAGATTTAATCATATTGGCTATTTGAGATCAGAAATGAAAGTTATTAAGGTCACATACAGTTCAATCAACACTATTCAAGGATACTTAAGATCATAACAAATAATCACAACTGAACAACATCTTATCATGAACTGAAAATAACATTTCTATACTAATGACAAACATTATAAGCTAATACAGTTAATAGAAAGAAACATGATGTTTATAGTATTCAAGTAAATCAATTAAAAGAGAAGAGGGTGAAGGTGTACTGACCTTCTCTAGGGCAACAAACCAAATAAGAGTTTGTGTAGCCGTTTAGGATCCAAGAACTCAAAACATCAACCGATGAGTACCTCAGAGCCAAACCAGAAATCGAGTAAGAACTTAGCCTTAGTCGAAGAAATTCTAAACTACTATACTAATTTTTTTTGCTTTTGTTAAGTGTTCTTGGTGTGTTTTCTTCGGTGGTTATTCGTGAGTGTGATGTTAGGTGAGAATATTAACGGCCCTATTTATAGTGCTATTAAGGCATTAGGGTTTTAACAAACTCAAAATCATGAGTGGAAAGTGACGAATGGTAGATGATGTGAGCAAGATTTGGAAAAATCTAAAGAGACAGAGTGAAATCAGAGTGAATCGGAGAGAAAAGTAAATAAAGCTTTTACCTGAGTGCACGATATCCGTTACAAGTGAAGAATCCATCGGGTAAAGATCGGAGGTCCAGAGGTCATTGCATTTGACCTCTGGTTCAGAATAATCATCATGAGGAGCTCATGCATGCTCTAATTTGTGTCGCATCATATAAAAATATGAGGACTTGAGTTTCATCTTTGTGTTTGGGTCAGAAGACTCGAGATTTTGAGTCTCTATGATAAAATGGGGGCTACGGCGAGAATTGCGGGTAGGGAAGCATAAGGAATGATTTCTAGGTCAAGATTTGTGACCTTGCACAAATTTGTGCAAGGTCTGTGATTGATTCTTTCATGGAAGGTTGAGAGAACTTAGAGAGGAAAAGGAAAGAGAGGCAGCAGAGTCAATTAAGAAATGATTAGGGTTTGGGAGATTCAGGAGGTGTCTCTAGGTTTAAGTTAGGGAGGTGGGATCTGAACCGTTGATCTTAAAGATCAACGGTCTAGACATTTTGGGTTTAAATGATTTTATAGGTAATTTTGATGGCCGTTAGATCCTTGTGATCTAATGGTTGAGATTGAATCTCTGGGTGCTTAAAAAAATTAAAGAGGAAACAGAGTTAAAAATCATGGGTCGGTGATTTAAGAAACAGATGACCCAGATGATTTGTGTTTGTTTTGTGAGTATCGGATGCGGGTGACGAGGCAGATTGTGATCGGTTTAAAAAACGGATTGCCAACAAGGATTGAAAAGATTGTTTGGGCTGGGTATTTTCAGACTGGGCTTGGCCATTTGGGCTAAAATTGCTTTAATGAATAGGCATTTTATATTTAGTTGAGAATTGCAATTATAGCCTTTGGCCTCTTTTGATCCCTTTTATAATTAAATTAAATTAAATAATCTTAATAATTTTCAATAAGATATAGTAAAATTATGATTATTAAATATACTACTAATTATTTTAATTAATTATTTATAAATACTTTATTTTTCGAGTTATAGCACTAAATTCAAAATATTAACACAGTAACCTAATTTACTATGAATTAAGGAGTAATTTGTCAAATAAATTATAAGGCTTATGTGATGTAAAAGTTATTTTAATAATCTTAAAATAGTAAGTATTTTGTAATTACAATAAGCTAATACTATGTGTTAAATTCGAAACTAATAATTAAATGATTTATAGAAATAGGTATTTATAATTACTTTCTAAATATTTATCGTAAATTATTAAGTATAAGTAAATTAATTTTAAAAGGGATGGTCAAAATTGGCCATCAACAACAATTACAGGAACTGACGCCCCCTCCGGAATCAAACAAAGTCCACAAAGGGGAGGAGCCGTCAGAATCCCAACAGGTACCAAGGTATTTTCAGGTAACGGAAGGAACGGACGCAACCAAATCCACAGTGGAAAAACTCGACAAGTCGCATTATTCGAGAAGTTCTTAGAAAGGAAGTTCCACTTGGGGACATGATTAAACCCCAAGCTTAATTCAGGATTTATAGAATTTCTTAAAATTAATGTTGATTGTTTTGCATGGTCGTATGTGGATATGACAGGTATTCCGCTAGAGGTGGCCGTGCACAAGTTAAGCCTGGACCCAAACATCCCTCCGGTAAGGCAGAAGAAGCGCCCGATTGCCGAGGTTAGAAACAGGTTTGTCAAAGAAGAGGTAACTCGATTTCTTGATTTCGGTTCAATCCGGGAGGTAAAGTATCCTGACTGGCTGGCTAACGGAGTGGTAGTTGCGAAAGAGAATAATAAACTTCGCATGTGCGTAGATTATAAAGCTCTGAATAAGACGTGCGCAAAAGGCTCGTTCCCATTACCAAACATTGATTAAAAGATTGATGCAACGGCCGGGCATGAGTTCACGAGTTTCCTCGATGCCTATTCCGGGTACAACCAAATCAAAATGAACACGGAAGATTAGGAAAAGCCTTCGTTCACAACGAACTTTTGCATATATTGCTACAGTGTGATGCCTTTCGGGCTTAAAAATGCCGGATCCACTTATCAAAGGCTCGTGAACAAAATGTTCAAATAACAAATAGGGAAAACAATGGAAGTTTACATAGACGATATGCTAGTTAAGTCTTTGAATGTAGGTGACCATTTGAAACACCTCCAGGAAACCTTTGACATCCTAACAAAGCACAATATGATGCTTAACCCCAAAAAGTGTGCATTTGGAGTCTGCTCTGGTAATTTTTTGGGTTTTCTGGTGTCACAAAGGGTGATCGAAGTCGATCCCAATAAAATTAAAGTCATCGAGGACATTCCCGACCACCTGACAAATGTGAAGGAAGTCTAAAGGTTAACTGGAAGACTGACCGCTCTAAGCAGGTTCATTTCCCGGTCTTTAGAAAAATGCCATCATTTCTTCTAACTTCTAAAGAAGAGGAAGAACTTCGAATTAACTCCAGAATGCCATCATGCCCTAAAATACCTTAAATCGTACTTATCAAGCCCTCCGTTACTGTCAAAACCAGAGGAGGGTGAACAATTGCTAATTTACTTAGTGGTCTCAGAGGTAGCGGTAAGTGCCGTTCTAGTCCGGGAAGACGAAGATACCCAATCTCCTATCTATTACGTTAGCAAAATTTTAACGGGAGCAAAACTCACTACCCATACCTCAAAAAATTGGCCTTAGCTCTCGTAGTCGTTGCTCGAAAGCTTAGGCCTTATTTTCAGTGCCATGCGATAGCCGTGGTGACACGGTCTCCCCTGCAGAATATTTTTCACAAACCTGAATTGTCAGGTCAACTGGCCAAGTGGGCAGTCAAAATGAATGAATTTGACATCGAGTATAAACCAAGGACTGCGATCGAATCAAAAGTTTTGGACGACTTCATTCCCGATTTTAGTCCCAGACTGCTGCCTTTTGGCACAAAGTAGCGGTGATGGCGCCAAAAATGACATCAGGAGTTTGGACCTTATTCATGGACGGAGCTTCCAACGGAAAGGGTTTGGGATCAGGGTATTATTAATTTCTCCCTCAGGAGAACCCTGAGCCAGGCCATAAAAACTATTCCCTTGACTAACAAAGAAGCCGAGTATGATTTCACGACCCAGGTTCTCCCTTCGTGAACCGTCATGACGGCACCTACTACGACTAGGTAAGCCTAACATTGCGGAAAAGGGAACTAAAACATAAAAGCTATCAACTATCAGGTAAATTTAAATAAGGAAATGAGATGCCGCTCGGCATATACAATAATCACTTTCAAAAAGTACATAAACTCTCCCAAAATCTAGAATGTCATAAGTCACAAGCTACAGAAAGAAACAATACTTCCATACTCTAGAGTCTAATAAAAGAAGGAAAATACAAGAAGTGTTTGACATAGGGAGGAATAGATAGGGACTCCGAGGTCTGCGGACGCGACAGATATACCTTGAAGTCTGTACAGCTGGCTCGTCTCACTAGTAATGCGGCTGATAAACGGTATCTGGATCTGCACACGAAAACATGTGCAGGAAAGCGCGTGAGTACACCATAATGGTACCCAGTAAGTGCCAATCCTAACCTCGGTCGAGTAGTGATGAGATTAGGTCAGGGCCCTACTGGTATAAATATAATGAAATAAGACAGAATGAAATATCGTAGTACAAATAAATACGGAAATCTAATAGGAATGAAATCATAGAGGACAACAACTCAGAACACAGAGATAACAACAGGGGATATCCCGAGATACCGTCCGTACTCCCAAACATAAATGTGCAGGAGGATCTCCCGGAATACCGTCCCGTAGTCTGAAAGTAAATATGCAGAATAGGGGGATCTCCCGGAATACCGTTCCGTAGTCCCAAAGTAAATATGTAGTACAGGTGGATCTCCCAAAATACCGTTCCGTAGTCCCAAAGTAAATATGTAGCTCAACCAACAGAAATAACAGTTACAACAAGAAAACCTACAGCTAGACTAAGTTCAAATCAAGGGAAGCATGTAATTCTACTAAACATGCTGCACCAGAGTTCAAATAGGCAGTTAAAACATGAAGGCATGCTATTCTAAACTAAATAGGATAGTTGCGTATGCTAGTGTAGTTCAAATAAGGAGAAACAGGTTATGACGTAGTGAAAAATGGAGTTTTACAATAAATAGCCTGTGTACGTACTCGTCACCTCACATACACGGCACACACATATCAAACAATACCAAATCCTAAGGGGGGTTCCCCCATACAAGGTTAGGCAAGCCACTTACCTCGAACCAAGCTCAATTCAATCTGTCACAATGCTCTTTCCACAAATATCCGACTCCGAATGGCCCAAATCTAGCCAAAACCAATTACATGACATAAATATAACTACAAGAAACTAATCTAGCTATTGAAATCAAAGCAAAGGCAAGAAATTGGAAAATTGCCCAAAAAGCCTCCCCGGGCCCACTACTCAGATTCGGGTAAAAGTCACAATATACCAATACCCATTCACTCATGAGTCCAACCAAATCAAATTTACTCAAATCCGGTACCAAATCTCGATCAAAACCCCGAAATTCGGTCTAAGAACTCTTCTCAATTTTTTCCAATTTTCACCCCAAATCCGAAATTAAATGATAAAATTAATGATATATTAGTAGGATATAACCAAAATCAAGTCAAGAATCATTACCCAATTGATATCTCTAAAACTCCCTCAAAATCTCGTCCTAATCCGAGCTCCCAAACTCAAGTTTTGATAAAAATGGCAAACCCTCATTTTTGAAAAGTTTATATTTGACCAGGTACGTTCTTCTTCGTGAACGCGGCATCACCATCGCAAACGCGATGAACAATCTTTTACTAACCCACAATTTCTCCTTCGCGAATGCAAGGGTCCTCTCGCGAACGCGTACCTTTCACTGACTGACCCTACGCGAACGCGGGAACCTCTTCGCAAACGCGTAGGCTTAATGCCTGAAGCTCCATCTGCCCCGTTCCTCTACGCGAACGTGAGGACCATATCGTGAACGTGTAGGCTTAATTTCCCACATCTTCACGTACACGGGAAAGACATCACGAACGCGAAGAACAACTTAGCTGCATTTCCAGATGCTCTACGCGATCACGAGACATCTCACGCAAATGCGATGAAGGATTGTCTGCAACAAAAACACCAGACGTCTGCTATCTTTCAAGTCCAAAAACTAGTCCGTTCAACACCCGAAACTCACCCGAGGCCCCCGGGACCTCAACCAAACATACCAACCAATCCTAAAATACCATAAAAACTTATCCAAGCCCTCAAATCGCATCAAACAACGCTAAAATCACAAATCACCCTCCAATTCAAACTTAAAAAACTTCAAACCACAAAATTCTACAATCGATGTCGAAACCTATCAAACCACATCCGAATGACCTCAAATTTTGCACACAAGTCTCAATCAACATTACGGACCTACTCCAACTTTTGGAATCAGAACCCAACCCCGATATCAAAAATTCCACTACCGGTCAAAAACTCCAAAAAATCGACTTTCGCCATTTCAAGCATAAATGAGCTATGGACCTCCAAAACACAATCCGGACAAGCCTTTAAGACAAAAATCACTCAATTAAGCTAACAGAATCGACGGAACTCCATTTCAGAGTCGTCTTCACACAGTTCCGACTACGGTCCAAATCCTAAGGCTTAGACCTCCATTTAAGGACTAAGTGTACCAAACTCTTCAAAAAACCAAATAAAAACCTCCGAGAAAGTGACAATAGTAGAAATAGATATGGGGGAAGCAGTTAATAGGGGATCGAGACTCTAACTCTCAAGAAGATTGGCCGAGTCGTTACAACTGAGGCTTTGATCGAAGGACTTGAATTGCCCCGGGGACTAGACTCCGAGATAATTGAAATCAAACGATTCCCAACCGATAGTAAATCAGGTATGCCGAATATTTGACACCAGAGAGGAATGCATGCAACAATATGAGGTAAAAATTCAGACTCTGCTCGCACAGTTCAGTGACTGGTCAATCACCCATATCCTGAAAGAAGAAAACACAAAAGCAGGCGCACTGGCCAATTTGGGCTTGTCCACGGAAATGAAAGGATCAGATTCTGGTACAGTCGTACAGCTCATGCATTCAGAATTAGAAGTGGGCGGTTATTATGAAGTAAATGTGACCAATTTGGTCTGGGACTAGAGAAATGATATCATCGGCTAAATCGAGCACAACAAACTGCCCAAAGATCCGAGTGCATCCCGGGCACTCCGCACCAAGCAGCTCGCTATAGCTTCTGGGGAGGCCAGTTATACAGAAAGTCATTACAAGGCCCATTGGCCCGATGCTTAGAAGCCTCTAAGGCCAATTACGTCATGAGAGAAGTTCACGAAGGAGTCCGTGGAAATCACTCAGGTACGGACTCGTTAGTGTTAAAATTAGTTAGGGCAGGTTACTACTGGCCCCAAATGGAACAAGACGCTAAGGCGTTCGTTTCTCCATTAGTACACCAACCAGTAGAACTATTACATTCGATGCTATCGCCATGGCCATTCATGAAATGGGGGATGGACATAGTACCGTCGGCTACTGGTATAAGTTTTCTTTTGATTTTAAATGACTACTTCTCTAAGTGGGTTGAAGCAGGTCCTTACCAGAAAAATCAGCGAGCGCGAAGTGGTTGATTTCCTGGGGGAGAACATAATTTACAGGTTCGGAATACCAAAGGAGATAGCCTGCCACAACGGGCCATAGTTCAAAGGCGCAAAGGTCACAAAATTCCTTGAGGATTTGAAAATCAAAAGGATCACCTCTTCACCATACCATATGAGCGCAAATAGCCAAGCAAAGTCGACAGATAAGGTGATTATTCAGAAACCCAAAAAAAGATTGGAAGCAGCCAAAGGCAAATGGCTCGAAGAGTTACCGGGAATGCTATGGACATACCGGACAATGGCCAAGTCAAGCACGGGCGAGACACCTTTTTCTCTCATATACGGAGTAAAGGCCTTGATCCCGATGGAAGTGGGAGAACCTACCATGACATACTTGATCGGCTCAAACCCTATACCAGTATAAAATGGCAAAGAGTGTTCGATGCAGCTTTCACCCGAAAGGTCGGAATCGATATCCACAAAGAGCTAATATTGGTTGGGAGTTGGGTTTCTATCCAATCTAGCTATGCATGTTGCTCTTAATTGCACTTCTAACCATGTTTGGATTTGTTTCTATTCTACTTTTAATGCTACTGATTGCTGAAAGTAATCTAAGTACAATGTTTTTGTAGGATTTTTCTTAATTGATAAAAAGCACTAGGAAAGTGACTTACACCTAGGCGAGTACCTAATGGGGTCTAAAATTTAGGACAAACTTGTTATATTTGGGATCATGATATAACCTTTGCACATAATTACTCACTCTATACCTCTCGGTAGATTGAGTGACTTTGCCCTAATTGGCTTTCTCAAGCCCAATTGAGTGTTCAAACAATGCAAGCAAAATTGGCTCAAGTTGGGTATTACTATCCTAGGTTTAACCCTTTAATTGGGGCTATCAATCTCTTGAATGCTCCCAATCTCTTGTTAGCCTAAATTACTAGACTTAGTCCCTTTTTCTCAAGAAGAGTCTTTGCAACCACAAATTCAACAATTAAAGTATGAATCAAGCTAAATATCATTAACCCATAAATAATTAAGCTCTAAAATTGATGACCCATTAAATACCCATACTAGGGTTGGGTCACAACCCTAGCTAATAGGTTTATCTACTCATAATCAAGGTAAAAATCAAAGATGGAGATGAAATATAAGCCATAAAAGTTAATTACAAGAATAAAATCTAAGATTAATAGCTAAAGCTGCTCTAAGATTACTCTAAGTAGTAAAATACGGTTGTTCATGAGCTCCTCAGACAAAAGATGACCTAAAAATGTGAAAAAGAACTATTTATACACAACTGCAATTACTGGACAAAAATACCCCTACGGAGGTTCCGCTGTCAGCGAAATAATGAGCGCCTCAGCATAAGGACTTCCGCGGCCGCGCAAAACAAGGGCAGACTGCGTTTCTTCACTTTTGTGCTTGGTTTGGACTTGATTTTGCGGACAACATAAAAGTTACCGCCTTAGTGTTAGCCTCAACCGCGGCCGCGCAATTTGAGCGCAGACCGCGCTCCTCAGTTAGGCTCACTTTGCAGGGTCTCTGAACCTTGATCGCTGCTCTCAGCGGAAATACCACCGCAGCCGCGTCGAATTTTCCGCGACCGCCCTTTTTCATCGCGGTCAGCAGTCTCTGTTGCACTCAAAACACCTTCTCTGAACTTCAATTCCGCGGACCGCATAATTAAGGCCGCTTCAGCGGTGGATCTTCCGCGGCCGCTCTTTTCCTTTGCAGTCAGCGCTTTTATCTCAGCTTTGAACTTGTGCAATTTTAACTCCTCCATGAGTTGATTTTGGCTTTCTTGCCTCATTTTGACCAAACCCCACAGACAAGCACAATAAATCAGTTTTCGGGAATACTTTTACACATTTTTGATCAAAAACCTAAGCAAAAGAGAGCATAAGATAGGCTAAAATCCATAGTTATCAACTCCCCCAAACTTAAGCTTTTGCTTGTCCTCAAGTAAACAAAGTAATTCCCACCTCCTCAAGATAAAAGAAAGGAAAATTTCAGCTGTCCTAAGGTGACTTCATCAAGCATCAATTGGGACTAACAATTACCCTCAACTCAAATGAATTATTAACAACACACAACCTTTTTAGTATGATAGCCTTAGTACGACACAAAAGCATCAAGAGTTGACTTAACTCATCAAGGAAACTCTTTCTACTACATAGATCATTGTGGAACCTAGACTCTTACTCCTCTACTCTCCATAGGCAAACCTCACATTAGATTATAGCACTCAGAACAAGGATTGTGGAAAAGTACGCTCATCTCTCTCAAAGGAAGGTCACAAGTTCGGCTCTAAGTACCATAAGCTTGCTTCTTATGTGAATTACCACTAATGTAAGCTTACTCAACTCAACATCATATAGGGCTTTTGCGGGAATGTAATGAAGGCTTTTGGTTCAAGGTAGGATACATCGGTCTATGAAGGTTTCATCTTTCCTTAAGCACTTCATTTTCTCATTTCGGCTCACACTTTCTTGACTCTTTGAGTCATTTTCTTCTTCCTTAGGGGACAAGAGAGATACAATATCACTCTTTCTTATTCATGACAATCCTCTTTCTCCTTTCTAATGATTCCAAGCCTTTCATCATTGCTTTTATTGAATCCCTTCACTTTTTCTATATTATTCACTTTCTTTTTGAGTTTTTGGCTTTTCTTTCTTTTTCTTTTTGCCTTCCCTTTTCTTCATTTTGTACCTTTTATCACTTTTTCATTCCTCGTCTTTTCCTCCAAACTTATGCTTTTGCCAATTGTTCTAAGGAAAGATCGGGTGCCAAGAGAGTGTCATTTTAGAAAAAATAAAGGCTTGTATCGTGGTTATTGAAAGAACAAGGGCTTCGGCTCAACGGGGTTGACTAGGGATATGGTCCCTGACCTTTCTCTACCACCAACCACTGAGCCAATAACAACTTCCACTCCTTTTACACTAGTCGTTTCTTCTCCATCGTCATCAGCTCCTTCTTCTTCACTTGAACTAGCCAAACAAGTAGGAAATGCCTCTTCTCCACGGTCTTCCGACCACAGAAACTTGGGAAATACTTATTCGGCACCCTCTCAAGACCCTCATGTAAAGCAAAGTGCCATTCTTTCGGATTCAAAGGAATGCCATACACTTTCCAAGCCGGTGGAGCTTGCCAATTACCTGAATCCGCTAACCCAGCAACGGATTGGAGCAAAGGGAACTCTCTTTCTACGGAGTGCCTTATAAACAATAGCATGCATTGTTCGGTGAAGGTAGCAGTTTAACTTCCTTCTATATTCTTTTGATTTATGCTTTGCAGTAATAACTTTAGTTCTAACCTTTTTGCCTCAGAGGGCCTGCAAAGGTTAATTCTGAAAAGAAAAAACTTGCTTAGGAACGAGATCAACTTTTGGCTGAAATGAATCAGCTTGTTGAGCGCCTCCTAGTGCTGGATGAAAAAATCACTAAAATAGATGACCTCGATGCCTAATTGCAGTGGTCCGAACAAGATAGGATGGATCATAGCCGGAAAACCGCCTAGCTACATGAAAACCTCAATGAAGCAAAGGCTAAGTGGGTTGAACTTCATGATATTGTGACTACTGCTGTCGAGCGTGAGTTTGCCTTCATGGAAAAAATTAATAACCTGGAGGCAAGCTTACACTCCAAAATCGAGGAAGCTAATGATTCCGAGGAGAGGAGAGCAAAAATGGAAGAAAGACTCAAAAGGGTCATGGAACAAAATCGACTTCACTCAACCACCAATGTTGAGCTCGATTCCAAAGTCAGCAGAATGAAAGCTGAAAATTAAAAGCTCCTATCCAGGATTGATAAGCTCCAAGAAAAACTCCAAAACCAAGAAGATTTCCTCATCTTCGAGAAAACCTACGCCATATATCATATGAAGAGGAAGACTTTGGAGGAGGACAAAAAATGCATCTTCATGATCATCATGTTGCTTCTGATTCTTCAACTACTAACTCCGTGAATCCAGGAACAGAGGGAGATACTGAAGAAGATGAAGGTCTCGAACTGGAAGCGGAACAGCCTTCTTCCACTAGAGAAAATGAAGACTCTTCTCTCCCTTCGGGTTCTGGCAGCAAAAACGGATGCATATATTTTTCTTTACTTTTTGTAATTATGCCAAAACCTTTTACTAAGTGTCGCATTTTAATTTTAAAAAACCCCCCTTTGCTTAAGTATCATGCAAATGATATTCTTCTTCATTTAATTAACAAAGCTTTGGGAATCTTTTCACATCTGATAGCTTTTGATTCCAGGCAAAAACACTTCTGAAATTTACCGTTTACTATGAGGGTTTAACAAGACAGGTCCCTTATGATTATGGTGTTCTTGAAGAGGACGTCTACTGTCATTCCGGCACAAGCATTTGAAGTTTTTGTTAACTCTCAAATGATAAAACAAATTAACTTATCATTCAAACAAGAAATAAGATAAAAGTAAAAGGACTTTGGTTTATTCCTTTTGTCTTTAAAAATATAGTTACATAAACAT
Source organism: Nicotiana attenuata (assembly GCF_001879085.1). Lineage (NCBI taxonomy): Eukaryota > Viridiplantae > Streptophyta > Magnoliopsida > Solanales > Solanaceae > Nicotiana > Nicotiana attenuata. The sequence goes on from NW_017670535.1 coordinate 492,392, forward strand.
TCATTTGCTTAAGTAAATAAAGTTGCCAATCATGTGGCTAATTTATACAACTTATTTCGATGGGGCTGATCATGCAGTCCCCAGTCCTGATAAGATATTGATCCCAATTCTAACAGTCCTCTATTTTGGTAACACTATTAGTGTTTTGTCATGTATTATTCCCCCCGATGTTCGGATGCTAAATATGAGAATTCGAACACTAGAAGTCTTGCATTTGCTGATGATACTTCCATCGTAGTGTACTTTTGCATTACTTCCTCGTTAATGGAAACAACTTGTGGATGGCGAAATAATCTGTTTCCAGAGGCTAATGAGAATCTTAGGAGATGAGATATGCTATCGAGCCAAAGATTATTTAACCATCCACATGTTGATTTTCGTATGAGTTGATCTACACAGAGCTGTTCACCAGCTTGTCGATAATCTTTCCTTCGTAGTATGCTTTACATTGATGCCTCGTTAAAAACCTTGCTAGAAAAATCCAATTGGGACCAAAATTGGTCGAAGGAAAAATAATGTAGCACATACTTTCAGTACCAGCAAAGATCTTCAGCAGTAAAACCTTTTGAGATGAGTAACATTCCAATTGTTTTGGGATTTAACTCCATCTTGATTTTCCAATTCGTATGAACCTTTACCAGTTATAGCTGAAACCCGATAAGGTCCTTCCCATGTTGGTCCCAGCTTCTCGGCGTTAACTTTTTGAGTGCTTTGAGTAAACTTCCTCAGGATCAAATATCCAACTTTGAAATATCGAATATTTGCCCTGCGATTGTAATACCTTTCCATACTTTTCTTTTGTTCCACAATCCTCACATATGCTAGATCTCGATGCTCTTCAAGCAAATATAATTTAACTACCAATGCTTCATTGTTTGTTTTTCCATTTTCTCGGGAAAACCTTAAGGTCGGTTCCCCACTTCCACCGGTATCAAACTCTCCGAGACGTACACGAGTGAAAAGGGTATCTCTCCCGTGCTTGATTTTGATGTGGTCCGATATGCCTATAAAAAACCCAGTAGCTCCTCCGGCCACTTTCCCTTAGCGTTTTCCAACTATTTATTATGGTTTTGAATACTTACCTTAATAGTTGATTTCGCCTCTCCATTAGAACTCGGGTGGTATGGTGAAGACATGATTCATTTGATCTTTAATCCTTCTAAAAACTTTGTGATTTTGAAACCTACAAACTGCGGCCCATTATCACAAGTAATCTCTTTTGGTATTCCAAATCAGCAAAAATGTAGTCCCATATAAAACCAACCACTTCTCGTTCTCTGATCTTTTGGTAAGCACCTGCTTCAACCCATTTAGTAAAATAATCAGTTAAAACCAAAAAACATCTTACCTTACCGGGCCCTTGCGATAACGGATCAACTATGTCCATCTCCCATTTCATGAATGGCCACTATGACACCACCGAACTAACTTGAGAACCAACGAGTCTACACCGGAGTGGTTATTGTAGACTCCTTCATGGACTTCCCTTATCACGTAGTCAGCTCCAAGGCCCCTAGACATCGAGCCAATGGTCGTTGGAATGTCCTCTTGTATAATTGTCCATCAATAAGATAGTAACGATCCTCCTTGGTCTGTAGTGCTCGGGATGCTTTTAGGTCTTCAGAAATTTACCACGTCTTAGATGTTCAATGAACCCGTTCCTCCAATCCTAGATTAAGCTGGATGAATTAACTTCATAGTAGCCATCCACATCCAACACCGAATGCAGCAATTCAATGACCGCACTTGAATCGGATCCTTTCATTTCCGTGGATGAACCCAAATTAGCCAATGTGTCTGTCTCCATATTTTCCTCCCTTGGAATGTGGACGAGCGACCACTCTCTAAATTGTGTAAGTAATGCTTGAACCTTGTTCAAGTACTGTTGCATGCGCTCCTCCTTTGTGTCGAAAATTCGATACACTTGCTTTATCACCATATGGGAGTCGCATTTTATCTCGATGACCTCGGAACCTAGTCCCCGAGCTAGTTCAGGTCCTGTAACCAACGCCTCGTACTCGACTTCATTTTTAGTTAATGGTACAGTTCTAATGGCCTACCTCAGGGTTTCCCCCCGAATGAGTGATTAAAACTACCCCGAGACTGGACCCTTTTACGTTAGAGGCTCCATCCATAAACAAGGTACAAATTCTCGATACCATTTCCAATATCAACACTACATCTTTAACATCTAAAGACATTAATCCCAACAGAAATCGACCACGAAGTCGGCTAAAACTTGTGACTTGATTGCAGTCTTGGGCTTGTACTCTATGTTGAATTCACTGACTTTGACTGCCCATTTATCGACTCGACAACTCGGGCTTATGAAGGACATTCCGTAAGGAAAAAGGTTGTCACAACGGCTATTGGCTGACATTGAAAATAAGGCCTAAGCTTTCGAGAGGCATCGACGAGAGCTAAGACGAGTTTTCAAGGTGCGGATATTATGTCTCAGCTCCTAATAATACTTTACTAGTATAATAAATGGGAACTGCGTACCTTCTTCTTCCCGGACCAAAACAACACTTACCACTACTTCTGAGACCTCCAGATAGATCATCAATCGCTCATGTTCTCCTGGTTTTGAAAACAGTAGAGGGCTAGATAGGTAACTTTTTAGGTCCTTCAGTTCCTGTTGGAATTTCGGAGTCCACACAAAGTCATTCTTCCTTCACAAAAGTGAAAACCTACTTCCTTCACAATTGTCAGCTAGTCCAGGATATCCTCGATGGTTTTGATCTTGTCGGGGTTTAACTCGTCCCTCTTTGGGAGACTAGAAACCCCAGAATTTACTGGAGCCAACCCCGAAGGCACATTTCTCTAGGTTGAGATTCATGTTTGTACTTTCTCAGAATGTCAAACGTGTCATAGAGATGTTCCAGATGATCTCCTACATCAAGAGGCTTAATGTAGTGATCTGGCCATTCGTTTTGAGTATTTTAGCCATGTTCCCCTATTTATTGCCTCCTCTATGTTATATTGTAATTATGGGACTTGCCGGTGTGGTTGGTTTGGGTTTTGGCTGAGTTCCGAAGTAGTTGGGACACTTAGTCCCAAAGTTGGAAGGTTAAGTTGAAAGAGTTGACCAGTAATGACCCTGCTGGTTGTTTTGAGCTCTAGCGCATCGCTCGGCGATTAGAGGCCTTAAGTAGCTTCACTTCATGTTTAATGACTTGTAAGCATAGTCGGAATCAAATTTCGGGAATTTCAGATTTGACTCGGATAGAAAATTCTATATTCGGAAGCTTTAAGTTAAAGAATTGACTAAGGTTTGACTTTTGAGTAAACGACCTCGAAATCACGATTTGAAAGTTCCAATAGGTTCGGATGATGATTTCGGACTTCGATGTGTGTTCGTGTTGAGTATTGGGTGGTCCGGGAGTATTTTGGCGCTTATTATAGAAAGTTGGCATTTTGAAAGTTCTAGAATTTCATAAGTTTGGTTTGAAGTATATTTTGATGTTATCGATGTTCGTTTGGAGTTTTGAGCCTTGGAATAGGTTCGTATTGTGATTTGTGACTTGTGCGTGAAGTTTGGCGTCATTCCAGAATGTTTAAGTGTAATTCGGACGCGTTCGGCGAAGTTTGAATGTTTGAAAATTTATAGAAAAGTTTCGATCATTGATTCATAGTTTTGATGTTATTTGGCATGATTTGGGCTTCGACTAGGTCCGTATCGTGTTTTGGGTTGTGTTGGTATGTTTGGATGGGGTCCTAACGAATTGAAATTGGATTTGAGGAAAGGCTGAAGACTGCTGAAGTCTGGTGTCATCACACCTGCGGTGGTTTTGTCGAGTGCGAGGGAGGTCATTGCAGAAGCAGAGAAGGCCAGCCAGGGTAAAGGCCGCAGGGGCGGAGCTTTGGTCGCATCTGCTCAAGCACAGAATCGAAATGTTTTGTATGGAAGCGGGAGAAGGCGCAGGAGCGAAAGAGCCTCGCACCTACGATGTTGCAGAAGCGGAAAATATTTCCACAAAAGTGGAAAATGTTGGCCACGGGTGCGAGATTATCACTGGGTAGATGGGTTCTTTAAATCGAGACTTAGCTCTCATTTCTCTCATTTTCCACTTGGATGGGCCGAATTTGGGGAGCTATTTTGAGAAGATTTACATCAAGCAACACAAGGTAAGTGACTCCCGCTTGTTGTAAGTTAAATACACGAGTTATATATGGATTTAAACATGGAAATTTATAGAAATTTTGAGATTTTGATGAGAAACCTAGAAATTATATTTTTGGATTTTGGACCACGAAATTGGACATGGAATTTGGGATAAATTGTATATTTGAGTTTGTAACGTTATGGGTAAAGTTTATCTTCAAAAATTTTTGGAATTCGAGCACATGGGCCCGAGGGTTGACTTTTCGAGCGGAGTTGGGAATTGTTATAAATTGATTAATTATAAGCATTGGAGTACATTTTGATTGAATTGCACATTGTTTGACTAGTTTCAGGATATTTGGCTTTGAGTTGAGGTATTAGAGAGGCGTTGGAGCCAGTTATAGAACTTCAGAGCGAGGTAAGTCTCCTGTCTAACCTTGTGAAGGGTACACTACCCCCCTAGGTGATGTAATTGTTATGTGCTGCTAGTTGTGGGTGCTACGTACGCACGAGGTGACGAAAGTCCGTACGTAGCTAAAGCATGTTTATGTCCGGGTAGACTGAGGACTTTATCATAAAATAATTGAATTATGTGAATTCATTCTTCTAACTTAATTAATTGAACTTATAATTAAAATTCTTTTAGAAATATATGTATATATTAGGCTGAGCCATATCACCTTAAGTTGTTGGCAAGTTATTTGAGAAACGATAAAGGTTATATTCCCTTTGTGCTCGGGTACTGTATTGTAAGCACGTGTCTCGTAATTCGATAATTTCTTTCCTTTCGGATTCCTGGAAGGTCTTTCAGAACGGCTATACCAGTTGGAGGTGTTATTGTGCATGTAAGGAGGGTATGAGATGGTTCATGGGTGTTGAGACATTGTGGTCTCGTGGATTGGGTCACTCAGGATGAGTGTTGTTGAGTTTAGTCATGTTTTCAAATGGAGCAATTATTATTTTTAAGGTAAGTAAAGAGTACATTGGAAGAAGTGGATTCGGTTAGTAATGGTTTGAATTGGCATGATTATGGCAATGATCAGTTCCTTCAGCGTGTTAAGTTATACAGGTGATTCGTGGTTGTACATGCGGGCTTGACGGCCACCGTAATTTGATTGATTTGGAGGTATTTGGTTATAATGGCCTGATATGTGTAAATGGATCCCGGAAGAGCTATGGTGGTTTAGACCACGACCTGAGGGTTTATATTCTCTGTGGTTATGGGAATTCAGTTGCGTATTGCAAGGGTTCTTTGGAAATGAGTTAAGTGAAAGGTTTCTAGCCAATGAAGTGTTTATTCTACTAGTACTCGGGGTTACAATTAATTCTTGTACTCTCGCGTTGCGGCATGGGAATGGGAAGTTGAGGATCAAGGTTACGGCTCGGTGTTAATAAGAATGTCACGAGCCCGGATGAGTAGGGAAGAACTCAGATGTTCAGAGTAAGTTGGCATTTTCCTTAGTGTCCCTTGAGAATGGTGTCCTGTGTAGGAGGCTTTGTGTATTGATCTGTGGATTCTCGATTTTCTTTACATAATTAGTAGTGTTGGTGGTATGGAGGTGCAGACCTTGCTACCTGGTATAGCCGTGGGAGCATATCCCTTGGAGAAATTTGAGAAGTGACATGTCAGTCACTTGATTATTAAATATTGAAACCAAGTATAGAGATTCTGGTACTGTCGCTAATGAGAGCTTATGCTTGAAAGGCGCTCTGGTCATTTGGTTGTGGACTGTGGGAGTTTGGTCCGGAGTGGACGGCTACTCGTATATGTCATGAATAGGTCCATTGTGGATCTTTGGAAGGTTGTTTGCCCAGTATGGTATGATCAGAATCGGCTTAATGTCCGTTGATAGGACTAATGTGAATGTGTGCTCAACATCAGGTCGGATGTGTTCATCCAGCATAGCGTTGCTTATGGAGGAGTCTTCGAGTGGGATGTTATTCCCGTTGTCAGCTATTCCATGTAATACTCTGTTGTGCCATGTGGGTTGTGAGACGACTTGATTATTCGCACTTTTGTTATGGTCCCGTGTAGCTTGTGGTGTGATTTCAGCATAGGTGCATGTTCATGTTTTGGAATAATGCCGGGTGATTGATGCGGTGTCAGTATGTTAGAATCAAGGCCTCGTAGAAAATTCTGGATGCTGGAATTTGGTTCTAAAGCTTGTTAGCTAAGGTTATAGGGCTGATCTACAGTTTGGCTCGAGCTATGTGCTCACATAGGTTGTGGTGGCACGGGTAGGTGCACGAGGTGTCAAACAGTGAATAGGAACAACTCCGGAACAGTTCTTGGCACTTTCGAGGACGAACGTATGTTTAAGTGGGGGAGAATGTAACGACTCGACCGGTTATTTTGTTGTCTAGCGTGTCGCTCGGCAGTTTGAGGCCTAGAGTAGCTTGATAAGTTGGTATTTTACCAACTTATCTTGTCTTTAAACCTATATTTTTGCTATGTTCGAGTGATAAAATCATGTATTTAATATCATTTACTTCTATTTTACAGGTTGTATGTGATGTAGAAGTAATGGTGAAGAAACCAAGTGAAAACAAGTCAAAAAGAAGCTAAAAAGAGAAAATCTAGGCAATGCCCTCAGTGGTCGCAATTGCGACAAAATCATGGGAAATGCGAATCCAACAGTGTTGCTAATTGCGAGAATGTCCTGGGAATTGTGAAGTAAGGAAAATCAGGCGGTGTTCGCAAATGCGAAGTCAACCAGGTCAGTCAACCTTCGCAAATACGAAGTATTCATCGCAATTGCGAAGTGAAGCAGCACATGCATAGTTGGCCGCAATTGCGAAGATCGAGCTTTAGGCCTGGGCAATTCTGGAATTTCACATTTTTAATCCCCAAACCATTTTTATACACGACCAAGCAGATATTTTGGGGCATCTTTGGCTTATTTTCAGTTCTTAGGGCTAGAGAGAACAAGTTTTGGAAGCTAAGGCTTTGCACACACACTTTGGTCTTGAAGATTGAAGCTTTTGGTTGAGAATTTCTTACCCATTTATGTTGCTTTCATCATTTCCTTGCTTTGTGTTGTATATCTAAGTGTGTAGTATTTTATTCAACACTTAAATCTTGTTTATGGAAATATTCATGTTTGTGTGGATTAAATACCTTGTTGTGCTTATGTATTGAATGATCTTTATTTATTTATGAAGTGAGTTGTTGTTACTTTAATTATTCTTGTTCTTTAATGTTTCCAAAGGGATTAGCTAACCCTAGGACTCGGCCATTAACTCCGAATTAATTTTGGAAAAGATAATTTGGGATTGGGAAAGATTAATTAACAAGAACTTGAGGCGTTAACCCTCATTTTATAGATTCTACCTAGGGATAGGATTGAACTACTTGTAGCCATTCCGGGTGTGCTTAATCTTCTAATTGTTTTAGAGATAATTCAATTAGGAAATCTTGTTAGTCCTCGGAAGAAGCTAATTAAGAATTATTATACGTGGCTAATTAACATAAACTCGCTCATATTTGTAAAATCATGAAATACATTGGATCGTTACATGAGTGTAATTCTCGATGCATTCATACTTGTAGCCTTTGATCATTTTACTTGCTTTCTATGTTAGTTTACATTTCCGCATTTAGGTATAAACACTTTTAAAACCAAATTCTTAGTGTTTGGCATTGCGCGATAAGTGATAATTTTCTTACATTCCTAATCACCTACATATTGTTCTCTGTGGGATTCGACCCCGACTCATAGTTGGGTAAATTATATTGCTTGCGACCGTGTCCATTTACTTTTTAGTAGTGGATTTGGACGTCATCAAAATTGGCGCCGTTGCCGAGGAACAATTTGGCATAATTTAGGTTGTTTGAGAAATAAGCGTAAGTGCTTTGGTCCAAGCTTGTGAATATTTGTGTAATTATTATTCTTACCTTGGTCTATTTTCTTGTTTGTTCTTGTTTATTTTCTTATTTTTGAAAAATGGCATCATATAATAAAAATTGGTCGGACGGTAGTTGTTCATACTTTGATGACCCTTGTCCTTATTGTGGAGGACCACACTCGTGGCAAAATTGTTTATATTCTCCCGGGAGTGGATTGTGCGCACAATCTCAAACCCATGAGTGGAGTATTTGTGATAAGTGTGGTTTTCAAAATGGTCATTGGGATGATTGTGCTTATTTGTCCTTCCCTTCCCCAAGCCCCCGCTATGATGATTCTACTTTTTGTGATGAAAATTATAGAGCTATGGAAGTAGAAGAAGTTGAGCATGGCTGAAATGGAGAGTTCAAGCTCATGTTGGAGTGCCTAATTGAAGGAGGAAACAAAGAACAAAGTGCCTTGGAGGAGCTTTTGGAAAATAGTCTTCAAAATGACTTGGCACTTGCAAGGTTGCACTCACAAATGGATGAAATGATCGAAGCCTTAAGGGTTCAAAAAGCCTCGGAAGTGAATGATAGCCAAGAACCTTCCTTGGAGATTGAAGTTGAAAATCCTTCCTTGGCACTTGATCAAAACCAAGAAGAACCCTCAAATGCACAAAATGAGAAGATGATGCTCATGTTGGAGACCATTCTTGAAAATGAGGAGAAGCACAACTTTGCACTCAAAAACTTGAAACAAATCTTGGCCTACAATGATGAACATATCCACACTTTGGAAGAGCAAATGAAAATATTGGTTGAGGCTCACTATGCCCACCAACTTGAGAGTGTGGAAGGAAGCCAAGAAGAGTCTAATTCCGAGGAAGAAAGTGAGCTTTACTTTGAGGATTCAAGAATTGAACATCCGCCAACCGACTCCATGAATGTTAATGATGCCGAAAAAAAATGGAATTAGAGTCAACCGGTGTAAATGAAAATTTGGTTGAGATTGACTCTAGTCCGGGGGAAGAAGAGGATGTCAAAATCCGAGAAAAATTGCAAGTTGGAGGTTTGAAGTCACATTCCAAGCATTTTTCAACATTGGAATTGTGTGGTGACACGGAAGTTGAACCACATGAATCAATGAAGGACTGCGAGGAGGAAACACTCATGCCATACATCCTACAATTTGAGCGAACAAGAAAGCAAAATGACATTCTTCACATGAGAGCCAAGAAGTGCAAAATGAAGAATTTAAGGCTTGGCTTGATCATCAACTTACCACCCCCCATCGCTCGTGGTCACAAGCTTGATTCCAAGCTAGGTGCCCAGTTCATATCATCCAAGTGGCGAGAAAAGTGGTAAAGTTGTTTGCGTCGTGCCACAACGTTAAATGTGGCGCTTGGTGGGAGGAAACCCATCGTTTTTCAAAATTTTTAGTCATTTTTGAAATTTTCTTTTTTAGAATAGCTTAGTATATTATTTGTAACTAATCTGCCAAGTTTTAGATTTTTTGGAGTTGATTTGAGCAAGTTGGAGTGACCCGGAGAGCCAAAACCAGTAGCTGTTGAAAAATGCAGGGGCAGGTTTCGCATTTGCGAAAGGTAGTTCGCATTTGCGAAACCTACCCATCACAAATCCCAACATTTCATCGCAAATGAGACAGAAGCAAGTTTCTTTGACCTTCGCAATTGCGAATGGTCTGTCGCAATTGCGACTTCTGAGAGGTAAAAATAGACCTTTGCTCATTTTGAACAAAAATTAAACAGAAACGCCTAAGGCTCTCAAATCTTGTCTTCCTCACTCTCACCACTGTAAACTCCTTCAACTCTCACTCCTCATTGCAAGGATCCAGGTATGAAAGCTTAATCACTCTTTCTTCTTCTTTTTCGTCTTTATCTTCTCCTTTATTCTTCTTGATTTTCTGAAACCCTAGTGCTCAAATGGGTATCATCCTCTGCCCAAAATGGTTCAAAAATGTGTTCAAAACTTATGTTAATTTCTGGGTCAGGGTTGGTTGAGAGTGTGTGATCATGTTCGTTGTTAAAAAAATTGGGGAAGTCTGAGTACCCAAAGCTTGTCAAATAGAAGTGAAGTTTTTGTGCTTTTCATGTGTTCGATGAAAGGCCCAAATGAAATTCATGGCCGAAACATTGACATTTTCTGATGCATGGTCGTCTATGATGTTCAATGCATGATTTATGCTTGAATAATGATTGGGTTCGTTAAAAATGACTTGGATTGAACAATTTTAGGGCTTAAAAACTGTTCTCTGAAAAAGGTGAGGTTGGGGACGATGACATCGCAATTGCGAATGCCTTTTTGCATTTGCGCTTTTGCGTTTGCGAAATGGTGATCGCAATTGCAAAAAACTCAATTCCAGTAACCTTCGCAATTGCGAAGGACTTATCGCAATTGCGAGCTCATCAGTCTCCAGTGTTCTTCGCAATTACGAAGAATTTTTCGCAAATTCCAGGCCTGATAATATCTCAATTGCGGTAGTTTTTTGGGAATTGCGATATCAGAGAGCTAACACTTGAAAATATGAAAATGCTAAGTACTTTGAAAGTGTAAACATAGGCTAAAAGCCTAAGTTTGGGGGTGAAGGTTGGAAAAGTTGTGATATGGAAGTTGGTTAAAAAGGTGGAAGGTAAAAAAAAAAATAAAACCTTCCTTGATTTTGAAAAAGAAAAAAAAATAGAATAAAATGATAAGAAGTTGTGCATAAAGGGAAGACTAGGTGTGGAATGAAAAGTAAAGAAATGATGAAAAATGTTTTTGAAGGAAATGGACTTTAATTGTAAACTTTGTAGTGCTTGGGGAGGTTTTTGAGTCACTCTAACCAAAATTGTGCCCTACCTTAACCAAAAGCCTAAACTACAACCGTTTAAGTCCGAATTGATTTTGAACCAAGTTGTCTACATTAGTGGAGGAATACATGAAGGGCAAGCCTATGGTACTACTTGTATGCATTTGAACATCTTTTTAAAAGAGAGTTTATTCTTTCCATTTGATATCCCATTTTTGTTTTGAATTAAGATTTATGAGTGTGGGATCCTCTCTTAAATGTGAGGGCACATGAGATTTGAGTTGTGAATTTAATCCCATTTTCAATAGGAAGGAATGACCAAAGAAAGTTGATTGTGATAGAGAGGCAAATTTTGAAGCTTTAGTGTTATGACTTGATTGCTACATTGATTTGTATTAGTGTTTGAGCACTTGAAGTGTAATGAAGTTCATGAGAAGTGCTTGATAATTCATATGCTTTGGAGTAAGTGTTGGTACCAATCGAAGTCATGTTTTTATGCTTATGGTAGTTCTTTTTGGCTTGGCATGATATGGATGCATTGTTGAGTTAACTACTTGGGAGGAGATTTTGTCGCTTTCATTGCTTGAGGACAAGCAATAGTTTAAGTTTGGGGGTGTGATAAGTTGGTATTTTACCAACTTATCTTGTCTTTAAACCTATATTTTTGCTATGTTCGAGTGATAAAATCATGTATTTAATGTAATTTACTTCTATTTTACAGGTTGTATGTGATGTAGAAGTAATGGTGAAGAAACCAAGTGAAAACAAGTCAAAAAGAAGCTAAAAAGAGAAAATCTGGGCAATGCCCTCAGTGGTCGCAATTGCGACAAAATCATGGGAAATGCGAATCCAGCAGTGTTAGTAATTACGAGAATGTCCTGGGAATTGCGAAGTAAGGCGAATCAGGCGGTGTTCGCAAATGCGAAGTCAACCAAGTCAGTCAACCTTCGAAAATGCGAAGTATTCATCGCAATTGCGAAGTGAAGCAGCACATGCATAGTTGGCAATTGCGAACCTTTGTTCGCAATTGCGAAGATCGAGCATCAGGCCTGGGCAATTCTGGAATTTCACATTTTTAATCCTCAAACCATTTTTATACACGACCAAGCAGATATTTTGGGGCATCTTTGGCTTATTTTCAGCTCTTAGGGCTAGAGAGAACAAGTTTTGGAAGCTAGGTCTTTGCGCACACACTTTGGTCTTGAAGATTGAAGCTTTCGGTTGAGAATTTCTTACCCATTTATGTTGCTTTCTTTATTTCCTTGCTTTGTATTGTATATCTAAGTGTGTAGTATTTTATTCAACACCTAAATCTTGTTTATGGAAATATTCATGTTTAAAGTGTGGATTAAATACCTTGTTGTGCTTATGTATTGAATGATTTTTATTTATTTATGAAGTGAGTTATTGTTACTTTAATTATTCTTGTTCTTTAATGTTTCCAAAGGGATTAGCTAACCCTAGGACTCGCCCATTAACTCCGAATTAATTTTGAAAAAGATAATTTGGGGTTGGGAAATATTAATTAACAAGAACTTGAGGCGTTAACCCTCATTTTATAGACTCTAACTAGGGATAGGATTGAACTACTTGTAGTTTCCGGGTGTGCTTAATCTTCTAATTGTTTAGGGATAATTCAATTAGGAATTCTTGTTAGTCTTCGGAAGAAGTTAATTAAGAATTATTATCCGTGGCTAATTAACATAAACTCGCTCATATTTGGAAAATCATGAAATGCATTGGATCGTTACTTGAGTGTAATTCCCGATGCATTCATACTTGTAGCCATTGATCATTTTACTTGCTTTCTAGGTTAGTTTACATTTCCGCATTTAGGCATAAACACTTTTAAAACCAAATTCTTAGTGTTTGGCATTGCGCGATAAGTGATAATTTTCTTACATTCCTAATCGCCTACATATTGTTCTCTGTGGGGTTCGACCCCGACTCATAGTTGGGTAAATTATATTGCATGCGATCGTGTCATTTACTTTTTAGCAGTGGATTTGGACGTCATCATAGCTTCACTTCATATTTTATGACTTGCATGCATAGTAGGAATCTAATTTCGGGAAGTTCAGATTTGATTCGGATAGAAAATTGTAAATTCGGAAGCTTTAAATTGGAAGAATTGACTAAGGTTTGACTTTTGAGTAAAAGACATTGGAATCGGGATTTGAAAGTTCCAATAGGTTGGTATGATGATTTCGGACTTCGGCGTGTGTTCGGGTTGAGTATCGGGTGTTCTGGGAGTATTTCGGCGCTTATTACGAAAAGTTGGCATTTTGGAAGTTCTAGAATTTCATAAGTTTAGTTTGAAGTGGATTTTGATGTTATCGATGTCCGTTTGGAGTTCTGAGCCTTGGAATAGGTTTGTATCATGACTTGTGACTTGTGCGTGAAGTTTGGCATCATTCCGGAATGATTAAGTATAATACGGACGTGTTCAGCGAAGTTTGAATATTTTAAAATGTAAATAAAGGTTTCAGTCGTTGATTCGTATTTTTGATGTTGTTTGACGTGATTTGCGGATTCGAATAGGTCCTTATCGTGTTTTGGGATGTGTTGACATGTTTGGATGGGTCCCGGGGGCCTCGGGTTTGAAACGGATTAAAATCGGATTGAAATCGGATTTGAGGAAATGCTAAAGACTCCTGAAGTCTGTTGTCATCGCACCTGTGGTGGTTTGGTCGCAGGTGCGAACATGCAGGTGCGAGGGAGGTCGTTGTAGAAGGGGAGAAGGCTAGCCAGGGGAAGGGCCGTAGGTGCGGAGCTTTGGTCGCATATGCACAAGCGCAGAAGCGTAACGTTGGGCGCATAACTGGGAGAAGGCATAGGAGTGGAAGAGGCTCGCATCTGCGATGTCGAAGAAGCAGGAATGTTTCCGCAGGTGCGAGGCATCATGTGTTGGGTGATTTTCCGCAGAAGCAGAGGCGTGGTCGCAAAACCAACGCCGCACATGCAGCATTTTGGCCACAGGTGCGAGATTATCGCTGGGCAGAAAGGCTCCTTAAATTAAGACTTAGCTCTCATTTCTCTCATTTTCCTCATGGATGGCCGAATTTAGGGAGATATTTTGAGGATATTTTCATCAAGAAACACAAGGTAAGTGATTCCCACTTGTTGTAAGTTAAATACACGAGTTATATATGGATTTAAACATGAAAATTTGTACAAATTCTGGGATTTTGAAGAAAAACCTAGAAATTATATTTTTGAATTTTGGACCACCAAAATGGACATGTAATTTGAGATAAATTATATAATTGCGTTCGTAATATTACGGGTAAAGTTTATCTTCGAAATTTTTTGAAATCAGAGCATGTGGGCCCGAGGGTTGACTTTATTGACTTTTTGTAACGACCCGATCGGTCGTTTTGAGCAATTGCACTTCGCTCAGTTGTTTGAGGGCATGAGAAGCTCTGTATGATGTATTATGACTTATGTGAACCGTCGGTTTTGGTTTTTAGATCATTCGGAATCGATTTGGAAGAATGATTCTTATCTAGAGGCTTTAAATTTGAATGGTTTGACCAAGTTTGACTTTTTAGTAATTGACCTCGGATTGGATTTCTGATGGTTCCGTTAGCTCCGTTGGGTGATTTTTGACTTCGGAGAGCGTTCGGATTGTGATTTGGAGGTCCGTAGTAGAATTTGGCTTGAAATGGCGAAAGTTGGAATTTTGGAAAGTTTGACCGGGAGTGGACTTTTTGATATCGGGGTCGGATTTCGATTCCGGAAGTTGGAGCAGGTGCGTAATGTCAAATGTGACTTGTGTGTAAAATTTAAGGTCAATCGGACGGTATTTGATATGTTTCGGCATCGGTTGTGGAAGTTTGAAGTTTCAAGTTCATTGATTTTTGGATTGAGGTGTGATTTGTCGTTTTGATGTTGTTATGTGTGTTTTGAGGCCTCGAATAAGTCCATGTATGTTATGGGACTTGTTGGTATGGTTGGACGTGGTGCCGAGGGGCTCGGGCATGTTTGGGATTGATTTCCGATCATTTTCCTCCATCTTGTTATTGCAAGTTTCTGCTGCTACCTGGTGTTCTTTGCGATCGCGAAGTGTGATTGCGCCTGCAGCGAAATTAATCTTCGCGGACGCGATATATGGAACACATTTGCGAAAGGTAAGTTGATTGGGTTCCGCATTCGCGATTGGGAAGCGCGTTCGCATAGAGCTGAAATTGAGGAAGTGGAGGATATGTCTTCGCGTTCGTGAAGTAGCAGCCGCGTTCGCAAATGGTTGGTCCTGCTTTGCATTGTGTTCTCGGGGACTATGCCGCGAACACGTAGAATCTTTTGTGCCGACGCAATTTTTGTTCATCTCGAATGCGATGGTATTGTCGCGTTCGCGAAAGAGGAGGCCTGGGCAGCTTTATAAAGTACTCTAATTTGAGGGTTTCGGCCATTTTTGCATTTTGGGAGTTGTGGAGCTCGGATTGAGGCGATTCTTGAAGAAATTTTCACCATATGAATTGGGGTAAGTGTTCTTGTATACGGCAAAATCGGAGAGTCCAATTTCCCGTCATTAAAGCATTTCGAAAGATCGCCTCGAGGTTGCAAAGATGTGCTCGATTCTTCTCCCTCGGAGCCAATCGACACCCGGCCTTAAGAGGATATCGGTCGGGGCTAGAGTAAAATGGGAAGTTCCCAAGACGCAGCTAAGTCTGTCGCGGCTGAGTCTGACAAAGCCTAGCCAGGTTATTCTGAGCCCTACTCGGGGCGTCATTTCTAGCCGTCCCATCTCCACACCTTTACAGCTAATGTATGCCTTACCATATAAGCTTCCCCCGTTCTATATAAAGGGGATTCTGATTATTTTAGGGGACTGATGTTGCTCCAAAGACTCTACATGAAATATATGATAACTCTCTCTCTCTCTTTCTCTCTAATACACTCTCTAGATATTGGTGCTCTATATTACTATCTTCGTACTCGTTCTACATTTATTGCTTGTTATTGGCCTTAAAGAGCCTCCTTTTAATATTATTCCTTCTGTTAGCCCTTCCCCGATCGCCCCCGATAACTTAAGTCCGAGCTCGGGACCCGACCTCGAGGCCCTAAATCGACCAGCTTGAGGCCCCGAACGGCTATCTCTTAAGTCGATTATTGCTTTATATTAGCTCACGTCTCATCCTTAAACTACACACACATAGCATCAACTGCTCCACAACTAGCATAAAAATAGATCACGTATTTTTAGAGTCCCATCAACAAATTTAATTGTTATTACCATTTTCACGGTAAACAGTTTGGCGTCCACCGTGCGGCTAAAAATAATAGTGATTCTTTTCTTGCTAGTTTCATTACACAACGCAAGTTATCTTTCACACTTTTTCTCGTCCAAGATCTTCGATTTCAGGTCAAAATGCCTGGCTCAGTGAACAGAGTAGAAAATGACGACCTCGAAAACCACGGAGAGAACGGTGTAGCCGTTCCAATCATGGGCGCGCCACCACTGAACCCCGATAACGCACCTGGACCGATTCCAGCGGATGTGGGTTCACAAGACGCACAGCAGGTCGACGATACCTCACATACCGACAGAAGTGTACAGCAAGACGACCAACAGGAAGCACAAAAAACCCCAGCTCGGGAAGAACAGGAAGTTAATGTTGGCCCAAGTAAAGGTTAGTTTTGAAGACTGACAAAGGAACTCAGACATGAACCAGGTCCATCCAGTGGTCCATCCCTCAGGTTCACAAAAACGGGCAGATTCAAGCATGTGGGATGCACGTGAAGGAGATAAGCTTAACTTGGTGTATTTAATATCTCCTCATCGAAAAGGTTGCATAATTGATAAGGAGAAGGAGTCCTTAATCAAAGAGAACACTATCCAAGATAGGGAAGGAGTTAGAAGTTGAAATCAACTAGAACTCTTCCACCAAGGAAGAGTTGCATCAGAACTCTAGTTATTTCTTCATCTACTAACTCTATAAATTGCAGGAGGTTCTCACATTAAAGGGTTGCACAAAAACGCAAAAGTTAAATGTGAATTGAGAGCAAAATAGCAAGGCTTTTTGCAAGCAGTTCGTGTGTGATTCAAGTGTGCAAACCAGAAGCTACAAGAACCAGATTGAAGAACCAGCTCCATAAAGAGTTTTATGTGTCTTTCTTTTATTCTAGTTCAATTGTAGTAGGTGTTTTAAAGTTGTACCTTTCCAACTTTCATAGAAGCAATTGTATTAGGTACTTTGAGTATTCAAGTTAGAGTTAACTTGAAGTTGTCGCAGCAGTTAGAGGCTGGTTGCCACAACGGGATTAGAGTTAATCCTTAGGTTTACAAAGAATTTTGTAAATGCAGTTTTGGCTCAGTGATTTTAGTGGAAGTTTGGGAAAATCCTACTGAGTAGTAGGTCGTGGTTTTTTCACCTTTTGAGCCAGGTGTTTTCCACGTAAAAATCTCTGTGTTCTTTATTTTATGTACTTTTAATTCCGCAAACAGTAGTAATAAGTACACCTAGAAGAACCGGGTCCTTCCAGAAGCAGTTTAAGCGAAAAATTGAGTACCACACAAATCACCCCCCCCCCCCTTGTGTGGTATTGACGTTTAGAACATCAATTGGTATCAGAGCAGGTTATCCTTGAAGAGGCTAACACCTTAGGAAAAGATCAAGATGAGTGCACCACCTGGAAACTGGGAAGGGCAATCCACTGATAGGCCTCCACTCTTTAATGGGCAGTACTACTCTTGGTGGAAAAACAGGATGAGAGATCACATCATCGGAGAAGACTATCAGTTATGGGACATTGTCACTGATTGTCCCCTTGCTACCATGAAGAAGTATTCTGAAGGAGTAGATGTGCCAAAAACAAGAGCTGACTGCAATGCTGAGGACTTGAGGAAGTGGGAAAAGAATGCAAAGGCCAAGAAATGGCTTGTGTGTGGACTTGGTCCATACGAGTACAGTAGAATTAAAAGTTGTACCACTGCTAAGGAGATATGGGACACTTTACAAGTGGCTCATGAAGGAACTCCTAAAGTAAAGAGATCAAGAGGAACACTGCTATATTCTCAATATGAGAATTTTACCATGATGGAAGGAGAAACCATCCAGGAGATGTACACAAGGTTCACAACACTAACAAATGAACTTAAATCTCTTGGAAGGGTTATTCTTGAAGAAGACAAAGTTGAGAAGATTTTGACAAGGGTTCTGCCAATCTCTTGGGAAAGCAAAATCACAGCTATTCAGGAATCAAAGAACATTGTCGCTCTTAAGTTGGATGAGCTAATTGGAAATCTCACTGCCTATGAACTTAGAAGGCAAACCATGAAGATGGATGCACCCAAGAAGGAAAGGAGCATGGCATTCAGAATCACTGAAGGTGCTGACCTAGAGGAGGATGAAATGACCATGATCACAAAGGACTTCAAGAAGTACCTAATGAGAGGAAATGGTCCTTCAAGAAGTGGAAGCTACAACAAACCAAGGGTTCCTGAAAAACAAACCAATGAGGGGTGTTACAAGTGTGGGAAGACTGATCACCACATCAAAAATTGCCCTCAATGGGAAATTGAATGGAAGAAGGAAAGAGCTGAACGAAGGAACAGGAAGAAGGAACAGGTTCATCCCAAGAAGAACCAAGGATCAACAAAGGCTATGGTTGCTGCTTGGGGTGAAAGCTCAGATGATGACTCAGAGGATGTAGATGGAGATGAACAAGCACTTATGGCAATTGGAGAATCCGATGAGGAATCTGAGGTAAGTATAATTCATCTCAAAGACAAGATTAAGTTTTTGTCTAAAGAAAGTCTATCTGAATTACTTCTAGATTTCATTGATGAATTTGAAGTTATAAACAATGAAAAGGAACAGTTGTCTAAGGAGTGTGTGATTCTGAAAGCTAAGTGCAAAAACCTGGAACTTAGGGCTAATGAGAGTGATAGTAAAAATGCTGAGTTGAAGAACCAGGTTCATGAACTTGACACCACAGTCCTAGAGCTTAAATCTGAAAATCTAAAATTGAAATTAGGAACTGGTAAAAAGAAATCTGATCACACACAACTCACTTTAGAAGAAAATGTAGGAAAAATGAAAGATGAGTTGTACAAAAGAGATGAGCAGATAAGAGTCCTTAAGGAGGATCTAAACAAGGTTAAGCACGAGCTAGATAGAACCTGTAAATGGAATAGGTCCTCCGATGCACTTTCATGGCTACATGAACACCATAGTAGCAATAAGAGAGGACTTGGCTACGGGACCCCTGCACCTAAGTGGGATCCCAAAAGCAAGTACCTCACACTTCCTGAGAACAAAATTTGCACACACTGTGGTAAAACTGGTCACTATAAAAGTGAATGTATTGCAAAAGAAAAGGCTAGTCAAAAGAATAAAGAATTTGTTCAAGGGAAAAATAGGCTGCCAGGTTGGGCTAAAAAGAATTTGATTCACCCTTTTGCCTATAGAAAGGGACCCAAACTAGTTTGGGTTCCTAAGACTAACCCCTGATTTCCTTTTGCGGGTCCAAGTGAAGGGGAGCAGCCAAATATGGTACATGGATAGTGGCTGTTCAAAGCATATGACAGGAAGCAAGAACCAGTTCCTTTCACTTGAGGACCTCAAAGGAGGTAATGTCTCCTTTGGAAATGGGAAGAAAGGTGAGATCATTGGGGTTGGAAAGGTAGGTAAGACTGATTCTCACTCTATTGAGAATGTCTACTTGATAGATGGCCTAAAGTACAGTCTAATCAGTGTATCACAATTATGTGATAAAGGTAACTTGGTAGCATTCACCACTACCAAATATTTTGTGATTAATCTTACCATTGACAAGATTGTTTTGCAGGGAAAAAGAGTAAACAATACATGCATTGTAGATTTGTCCACACTTTCAGAAAATGAACTCACTTGCTTAAGTGTGTTGGACAATGATCCCCTCCTTTGGCACAAGAGACTTGGACATGCAAGTCTGAGTCAACTCAACAAATTAGTCTCCAAGGACCTGGTGATAGGGCTGCCTAACATCAAGTTCAAGGAAGACAAAGTTTGTGAGGCTTGTGCAAGGGGGAAGCAGGTAAGATCCTCTTTTAAATGCAAGAAAGTGGTAAGCACCACCAGAACGATGGAACTGGTCCATATGGATCTCTGTGGTCCAATGAGAACATTAAGCAGAGGTGGTAAAAGATATGTGATGGTGCTTGTTGATGATTACTCTAGGTTTACTTGGACATTGTTTTTAACATCTAAAGATGAAGCATTTGACATGTTTACTTCTTTTGTTAGAAAAACTCAGAAACAACTAGGTAATCAACTTGCATCAATTAGGTCTGATCATGGAACTGAATTTGAAAATGCTAAGTTTGCTGAATTTTTGCATGCTACATCATAAATAGTTGCATGACTAGACCTCTTGTTAAGAAGATTCCCTATGAGTCACTTAAAGGGAGAAAGCTAAATATATCCCATCTTAGGGCATTTAGATGCAAGTGCTTTGTGCACAATAATGGCAAAGACTCCCTAGGTAAGTATGATCCCAGAAGTGATGAGGGAGTATTCTTGGGATATTCTTCACATAGTAAAGCTTATAAGATATACAGTAAAAGAACTATGTGTGTAGAAAAAATGTATATGTTATTTAAAACTAACATTCTTTCTGAGAAGCAGGAACAAGATAATGAAGAGATTGGGCTGATAAGAAATTCAAATGGTGAAACCATAGTCCAGCCTGAAGAAGCATCACAGGAAGGAACATGTGATGGAACAGGTCCTTCCACCCAGGGCAACATGACAGGGGGAACTGACTAGAGAGGAACTGATCCTCAAACCTCGAGGGAACCTGTCCATGAACCTATTCCTCAGTAACAAAACCAGGAAGGAACATCCAAAGAAATTGACACTCCTATTGCAACATCCACGAAATTGGATATAGATGAACCTGGTTCATCTGTTGATCAGAAGTTGTATAGGGGAATGATTGGTTCTCTTTTATATCTCACTACTAGCAGACCTGACATTGTGTGCAGTGTAGGTCTTTGTGCTCGATTTCAGGCAAATTCAAAGGAGTCCCACTTGACTAATGTAAAGAGAATATTGAGATACTTGAAAGGCACCACTGACCTTTGCCTTTGGTATCCAAAAGGTAGTAATTTTAACCTAGTGGGATATGCTGACGCTGATTATGCAGGTTTCCTAGTGGATAGGAAGAGCACCTCAGGTATGGCACACTTCCTTGGTTCATGTCTTGTGTCATGGGCTACCAAAAAGCAAAATTCAATGGCCTTATCTACTGCTGAAGCTGAGTATGTTGCTGCTGCTTCATGTTGTGCTCAATTGTTGTGGATCAAACAACCATTACTGAACTTTGGAATTGATGTTGGTTGCATCCCTATATTTTTTGTGATAACACTAGTGCTATTAGTATGACAAAGAAACCAGTTCATCATAAGAGAACTAAGCACATAGTGTTAGGAGCCATTTTTGAGGGACAACTATGAGAAAAGCTTGATCACTGTGGAGTTTTGTGCTACTAACAAGCAAATTGCTGACATCTTCACAATAGCCTTAAGTAGAGATCACTTTGAGAGGAACAGGTTGGAATTAGGGATGATTAAGATCACCTAAAAGGACCAGTTCAAGGTTAAACGAAAAAAAAAAATTGAAAAACAAAAATTGGTTAGAAAGTCTGTAAATTGTGTATAATTAGATTAAATCTTGTTCAGTCTCATACTTTCCATAGTATACTCTTGTGCCATGTGTTAAAATGACTCATTAATCTCTAATGATATTTTCTCTATTTTGGCAAATTTAGACTCACACAAGAGAATTATCAGTGAAGAACCTGGTTCATCAAGATAACACGGTATGTTTTCTACACTCTGCATAATTTGAAATAACTATATTTAGATCATGAGCAGAGAGTCCTACCAAATACCAAACTCCTTTTGGACATATCCGTTACAAGTGAACCAGTCCCGTTCAAAAGAGTCCCAACCAAATGGAAGTACCTAGATTCTAGGGATACACTCCAACGTCTCTTCAAAACTGAATTTTAGTTTGATTAAACTTCTAAGAGTCTGAAAAGCTGTAGTTACCCCATCAATTATTCCCTATATATTGATCAGCTTTGGTGTATTCCTTACTTCATCTCTCAAGCCGTCAAAAACTCTCATTCTTATTTCATCTTCCAAACACAATCTAATTCTCTTCTTTTCATACCCTAGCCTAGATATGTCAAACAGCTCAGAAAATCCTTCATCACCAAGCAAATAAACAAGCAATTGAAAGCAGGTAGGAAGAAGAATCCTAGAAATCTGAAAATTCATTTAAGTCTGCTGCTAAGGGGGAAGAAAGTAGGTATTCCGAAAATGAACAGGTATCTTCTGATTCTAAAGTTACTCCTGAGACAATTTCTGAAGTTGCTGCAAATTTAGAGAATGGATTTGTACTGGTAGGATGTATAGCAGGTGTTGAGACTACATAATCTGGAGAAGTTGGTGGTAAAAATGAAAAAAAAAAGAGCAAGGGCGCTAGGAGTACTGTGAGGGGAAAGGGGACAAGTGTGGCTGATTCTTCACCCACTCCTGTTGGTATAATAAAAACTGGTGCAATGGTTATTTGGGGAGAGGAATTTACTGAAATAGAAAAGAGTGTGACCAAAACAGGGGGAAGTGGGTCTGGCGAAGCTGCTGAGGGGTTGGTTCAACTTGGGAAAAATATAGATGAACCAGTTCCATCTGAACAGGAAACCCTCGCGGACCTACTAATAGAGTTATCAATGGCACCAAAACTCATGCCATTCCCTATGGTTTCATTCTCACAACTGTGCTTGCACATGTCAAGGTACCTATGAAGAAGTGGGGTTAATACTCTGTTTGCTTGCGATTATTAAGTCAATGTCATTCCTAAAGAACCTGGTTCATCTAAAAAGACACCTATCAATAGCAAAGTCAGAGTCTCGGCAAAGGATATTGAGATAGCAAGACAGAAGACACGATTGGTTGAGGTAGAATCTGAGAGAGATGTTCTCAGAACTGAACTTGCAAGGGAAAAGGAGAAGAATGATAGAATTCTTCAAGACATGCTGAAACTTCTCCAAGCAAATAACCCAGCCCCTACCTCTTCCAAGTCTTAAATCCTAGCCTAGTGTAGATCAACCAGTGACCCAATTCGGAAATTTGTTTCTTTTGCTCATGTTTTCAGTATTTTTGTTTCTTCTTATGCTTTGTGGTAGAATCTTATCAATCATCAATGAAATTCACTGTTGTTGCTCTAACTGTTTGTTCATATTTCTTTGATGGTTAAAATTCTTAGCTTGATCTATGATGATTAATCCATGATTGCATTTGAAGTAGCCCCAGTGGCCATGAATAAGTTTTAAAATTTGGTTATCTCACATTTTTTATGCAACTTTTCGGTGATGCCAAAAGGGGGGAAAAGGTTGTGCTTTAAACAAGTGATGTTTACACTTTGAACAGTGATGTTTATAACCTAATGTACCTGGTCCTTGATGATAAGTGATATAAAGGGAAAATGTTTCTAACATTCTGTTGATGTTTGAGCTGAGTTCTCGCAGGGCCTAAGTGTATGAAAAGCACAGTGTTTGTCATCATCAAAAAGGGGGAATTTGTTGGCCCAAGTAAAGGTTAGTTTTGAAGACTGACAAAGGAACTCAGACATGAACCAGGTCCATCCAGTGGTCCATCCCTCAGGTTCACAAAAACGGGCAGATTCAAGCATGTGGGATGCACGTGAAGGAGATAAGCTTAACTTGGTGTATTTAATATCTCCTCATCGAAAAGGTTGCATAATTGATAAGGAGAAGGAGTACATAATCAAAGAGAACACTATCCAAGATAGGGAAGGAGTTAGAAGTTGAAATCAACTAGAACTCTTCCACCAAAGAAGAGTTGCATCAGAACTCTAGTTATTTCTTCATCTACTAACTCTATAAATTGCAGGAGGTTCTCATATTAAAGGGTTGCACAAAAATGCAGAAGTTAAACGTGAATTAAGAGCAAAATAGCAAGGATTTTTGCAAGCAGTTCATGTGTGATTCAAGTGTGCAAACCAGAAGCTACAAGAACCAGATTGAAGAACCAGCTCCATAAAGAGTTTTATGTGTCTTTGTTTTATTCTAGTTCAATTGTAGTAGGTGTTTTAAAGTTGTACTTTTCCAGCTTTCATAGAAGCAATTGTATTAGGTACTTTGAGTATTCAAGTTAGAGTTAACTTGAAGTTGTCGCAGCAGTTAGAGGCTGGTTGCCACAACGGGATTAGAGTTAATCCTTAGGTTTACAAAGAGTTTTGTAAATGCAGTTTTGGTTCAGTGATTTTAGTGGAAGTTTGGGAAAATCCTACTGAGTAGTAGGTCGTGGTTTTTTCACCTTTTGAGCCAGGTGTTTTCCACGTAAAAATCTCTGTGTTCTTTATTTTATGTACTTTTAATTCCGCAAACAGTAGTAATAAGTACACCTAGAAGAACCAGGTCCTTCCAGAAGCAGTTTAAGCGAAAAATTGAGTACCACACAAATCACCCCCTCCCCCCTCTTGTGTGGTATTGACGTTTAGAACATCAGTTAGCCTTCATGTTATTTTTTAAATGTTGCATGCACAACAGCTGGCTATCGCTCAACTACAAAGCCACCCAAAAGCTCCCAGCACCGTACCACCAGGAACAACTCCTCCGGCCAAACAGGTACCGAAGAGAATGAGCAATAATGGTTCGGTAGCCGACCCTGCTATCATAAAAATGCTCGAGGATCTTACCAGAAGGATCAAGTCGGGCTAGAAGATGATAGCTGCAACCGACAAGAAGGTCGAAACCTGTAACTCCAGGGTCGACCAAATCCCGGGCGCGCCCTCGGTCCTGAGGCGTAGATTCTAGGAAGTTCGTGCAGCGGCCGTTCCCGGAGGAAGCTGCTTCGAAACCCATCCCAAAAAAGTTCAGAATGCCAGAACTCCCAAAGTACAACGGGACCTCAGACCCCAACGAGCACGTTACCGCCTACACGTGCGCAATAAAGGGCGACGACATAAAAGACGACGAGATCGAGTTCGTCTTACTGAAGAAGTTCGGGGAAATGCTCTAGAAAGGGGCCATGATGTGGTACCATAATCTATCCCCCAACTCCATTGACTCATTTGCCATGCTGGCAGACTCCTTCATAAAGGCACACGCCGGTGCCATCAAAGTAGCAACGAGGAAATCTGACGTTTTCAAGATTAGGCAAAGGGCGAACGAAATGTTGCGAGAGTTCGTATCTCGCTTTCAAACGGAACGAATGGAACTGCCCCCGGTCTTCGACGACTGGGCGGTACAGGCCTGAACGAGCGAAGTTCAGTGGCCTCGTGGAGCTGAAAGAAAATCTGATCGAGTATCCTACCGTAACCTGATCGGATGTCCACAACCGATACCAGTCAAAGATCAGGGTCGAGGATGATCAATTGGGAGCCCCTTCAGGCTTAGTATACCCAAACAGACTCTTAGCAAAGGAGTCGAAGCCAAACAAAGAAAGGTATCAGCCATATACCGCGAAGACAGGAGAAACGCCCTGAGATGCAACCCGCCTCGCAATGACTGACTGGTCAACCGAGGGCAGAATCCCCGAGGGTTCATTAAGAGAGCTGGATTCGACAGAAACACGGGGTCAACGGGGGCACCACGCCTATCATAATACAACTTTAATGCTGATGTTTCAGACATCGTATTCGCCATCAGCAAAATCAGGGATACCAAATGGCCCAGGCTTGTACGATCGGATCCTTCCCATAGGAATCATAACCTGGTATGCGAATTCCACAACACGCATGGTCACAAAACCGAGGATTGTCACCAGCTACCAGAGGAAGTGGCCAGGTTACTCAGAAAAGGTCATCTCAGAGAATTCTTTAGTGACCGAGTAAAAATCAGTTCCGAGAAAGAGAGGCGACCAAGAAGAATGAAGCAAATGAGCCACGACATGTTATCCACATGATATTAGGAGGCATCGACGCTCCTTAAGAACTCGCGATGAGAAGGACAAAAATATCCATCACCAGAGAGAAGCGAACCCGGGGATACGTACCCGAAGATGCCCTCACATTCATCGAGGAGGACTCCGAGACCCTGTCTCGACCCCATAATGACGCACTGGTAATCTCATTTCTCGTAAATACGTTTCAAATAAAACGTGTACTCGTGGATCCAGGTAGCTCGGCCAACATTATCAGGTCGAAGGTGTTGGCCCAAGTAAAGGTTAGTTTTGAAGACTGACAAAGGAACTTAGACATGAACCAGGTCCATCCAGTGGTCCATCCTTCAGGTTCACAAAAACGGGCAGATTCAAGCATGTGGGATGCACGTGAAGGAGATAAGCTTAACTTGGTGTATTTAATATCTCCTAATCGAAAAGATTGCATAATTGATAAGAAGAAGGAGTCCTAATCAAAGAGAACACAAGTCAAGATAGGGAAGGAGTTAGAAGTTGAAATCAACTAGAACTCTTCCACCAAGGAAGAGTTGCATCAGAACTCTAGTTATTTCTTCATCTACTAACTCTATAAATTGCAGGATGTTCTCACATTAAAGTGTTGCACAAAAACGCAGAAGTTAAACGTGAATTGGGAGCAAAATAGCAAGGCTTTTTGCAAGCAGTTCGTGTGTGATTCAAGTGTGCAAACCAGAAGCTACATGAACCAGATTGAAGAACCAGCTCCATAAAGAGTTTTATGTGTCTTTCTTTTATTCTAGTTCAATTGTAGTAGGTGTTTTAAAGTTGTACCTTTCCAGCTTTCATAGAAGCATTGTATTAGGTATTTTGAGTATTCAAGTTAGAGTTAACTTTAAGTTGTCGCAGCAGTTAGAGGCTGGTTTCTACAACGGGATTAGAGTTAATCCTTAGGTTTACAAAGAGTTTTTGTAAATGCTGTTTTGGCTCAGTGATTTTAGTGGAAGTTTGGGAAATCCTACTGAGTAGTAGGTCGTGGTTTTTTCACCTTTTGAGCCAGGTGTTTTCCACGTAAAAATCTCTATGCACTTTACTTTAAGTATTTATTATTCCGCAAACTGCTGTACTTAGAACACTTAGAAGAACCAGGTTCTTCTAACGCGAAAATTAGGTACCACACAAATCACCCCCCCCCCCCTTGTGTGGTATTGACGTTTAGAACATTAATTGGTATTAGAGCAGGTTATCCTTGAAGAGGCTAACACCTTAGGAACAGATCAAGATGAGTGCACCACCTGGAAAGAAGGGCAATCCACTGATAGGTCTCCACTCTTTAATGGGCAGTACTACTCTTGGTGGAAAAACAGGATGAGAGATCACATCATCGGAGAAGACTATCAGTTATGGGACATTGTCACTGATGGTCCCCTTGCTACCATGAAGAAGAATTCTGAAGGAGTGGATGTGCCAAAAACAAGAGCTGACTGCAATGCTGAGGACTTGAGGAAGTGGGAAAAGAATGCAAAGGCCAAGAAATGGCTTGTGTGTGGACTTGGTCCATACGAGTACAGTAGAATTAAAAGTTGTACCACTGCTAAGGAGATATGGGACACTTTACAAGTGGCTCATGAAGGAACTCCTAAAGTAAAGAGATCAAGAGGAACACTGCTATATTCTCAATATGAGAATTTTACCATGATGGAAGGAGAAACCATCCAGGAGATGTACACAAGGTTCACAACACTAACAAATGAACTTAAATCTCTTGGAAGGGTTATTCTTGAAGAAGACAAAGTTGAGAAGATTTTGACAAGGGTTCTGCCAATCTCTTGGGAAAGCAAAATCACAGCTATTCAGGAATCAAAGAACATTGTCGCTCTTAAGTTGGATGAGCTAATTGGAAATCTCACTGCCTATGAACTTAGAAGGCAAACCATGAAGATGGATGCACCCAAGAAGGAAAGGAGCATGGCATTCAGAATCACTGAAGGTGCTGACCTAGAGGAGGATGAAATGACCATGATCACAAAGGACTTCAAGAAGTACCTAATGAGAGGAAATGGTCCTTCAAGAAGTGGAAGCTACAACAAACCAAGGGTTCCTGAAAAACAAACCAATGAGGGGTGTTACAAGTGTGGGAAGACTGATCACCACATTAAAAATTGCCCTCAATGGGAAATTGAATGGAAGAAGGAAAGAGCTGAACGAAGGAACAGGAAGAAGGAACAGGTTCATCCCAAGAAGAACCAAGGATCAACAAAGGCTATGGTTGCTGCTTGGGGTGAAAGCTCAGATGATGACTCAGAAGACGAAGATGGAGATGGACAAGCACTTATGGCAATTGGGAAATCCGATGAGGAATCTAAGGTAAGTATAATTCATCTCAAAGACAAGATTAAGTTTTTATCTAAAGAAAGTCTATCTGAATTACTTCTAGATTTCATTGATGAATTTGAAGTTATAAACAATGAAAACAAACAGCTGTCTAAGGAGTGTGTGATTCTGAAAGCTAAGTGCAAAAACCTGGAACTTAGGGCTAGTGTAAGTGACAGTAAAAATGCTGAGTTGAAGAACTAGGTTCATGAACTTGACACCACAGTCCTAGAGCTCAAATCTGAAAATCTAAGATTGAAATTAGGAGCTGGTAAAAAGGAATCTGATCACACACAACTCACTTTAGAAGAAAATGTAGGAAAAATGAAAAATGAGTTGTACAAAAGAGATGAGCAGATAAGAGTCCTTAAGGAGGATCTAAACAAGGTTAAGCACGAGCTAGATAGAACCTGTAAATGGAATAGGTCCTCCGATGCACTTTCATGGCTACACGAACACCATAGTAGCAATAAGCGAGGACTTGTCTATGGGACCCCTGCATCTAAGTAGGATCCTAAAAGTAAGTACCTCACACTTCCTGAGAACATAATTTGCACACACTGTGGTAAAACTGGTCACTATAAATCTGAATGTATTGCAAAAGAAAAGGCTAGTAAAAAGAATAAAGAATTTGTTCAAGGGAAAAATAGGCTGCCAGGTTGGGCTAAAGAGAATCTGATTCACCATTTTGCCTATAGAAAGGGACCCAAACTAGTTTGGGTTCCTAAGACTAACCCCTGATTTCCTTTTATGGGTCCAAGTGAAAGGGAGCAGCCAAATATTGTACATGGATAGTGGCTGTTCAAAGCATAGGACAGGAAGCAAGAACCAGTTCCTTTCACTTGAGGACCTCAAAGGAGGTAATGTCTCCTTTGGAAATGGGAAGAAAGGTGAGATCATTGGGGTTGGAAAGGTAGGTAAGGCTGTTTATCACTCTATTGAGAATGTCTACTTGATAGATGGCCTAAAGTAAAGTCTAATCAGTGTATCGCAATTATGTGATAAAGGTAACTTGGTAGCAAGATTGTTTTGCAGGGAAAAAGAGTCAACAATACATGCATTGTAGTTTTGTCCACACTTTCAGAAAATGAACTCACTTGCTTAAGTGTGTTGGACAATGATCCCCTCTTTTGGCACAAGAGAGTTGGACATGCATGTCTGATTCAACTCAACAAATTAGTCTCCAAGGATATGGTGATAGGGTTGCCTAACATCAAGTTCAAGGAAGACAAAGTTTGTGAGGCTTGTGCAAGGGGGAAGCAGGTAAGATCCTCTTTTAAATGCAAGAAAGTGGTAAGTACCACCAGAACGATGGAACTGGTCCATATGGATCTCTGTGGTCCAATGAGAATATTAAGCAGAGGTGGTAAAAGACATGTGATGGTGCTTGTTGATGATTACTCTAGGTTTACTTGGACATTATTTTTAACATCTAAAGATGAAGCATTTGACATGTTTACTTCTTTTTCTAGAAAAACTCAAAAACAACTAGGTAATTAACTTGCATCAATTAGGTCTGATCATGGAACTGAATTTGAAAATGCTAAGTTTGTTGAATTTTTGCATGCTACATCATAAATATTTGCATGACTAGACCTCTTGTTAAGAAGATTCCCTATGAGTCACTTAAAGGGAGAAAGCCAAATATATCCCATCTTAGGGCATTTAAATGCAAGTGCTTTGCGCACAATAATGGCAAAGACTCCCTAGGTAAGTATGATCCCAGAAGTGATGAGGGAGTATTCTTGGGATATTCTTCACATGGTAAAACTTATAAGATATATAGTAAAAGAACTATGTGTGTAGAAAAAATCTATATGTTATTTAAAACTAACATTCTTTCTGATAAGCTGGAACATGAAGATGAAGCAATTGGGCTGGTAAGAAATTTAAATGATATCGCAGCCCAGACTGATGCTGCAACAGAACGAAGGAACATGTGATGGAACAGGTTCTTCTACCCAAGGCAACATGACAGGGGGAACTGACTAGAGAGGAATTGATCCTCAAACCTCGAGGGAACTTGTCCATGAACCTATTCCTCAGTAACAAAACCAGGAAGGAACATCCAAAGAAATTGACACTCCTATTGCAACATCCACAAAATTGGCTATTGATGAACCTGGTTCATCTGTTGATCAGAAGTTGTATAGGGGAATGATTGGTTCTCTTTTATATCTCACTACTAGCGACCTAACATTGTGTGCAGTGTAGGCTTTGTGCTCGATTTCAGGCAAATTCAAAGGAGTCCCGCTTGACTAATGTAAAGAGAATATTGAGATACTTGAAAGGCACCACTGACCTTTGCCTTCGGTATCCAAAAGGTAGTAATTTTAATCTAGTGGGATATGCTGACGCTGATTATGCGGGTTTCTTTGTGGATAGGATGAGCACCTCAGGTATGGCACACTTCCTTGGTTCATGTCTTGTGTCATGGGCTACCAAAAAGCAAAATTCAAAGGCCTTATCTACTGCTGAAGCTGAGTATGTTGCTGTTGCTTCATGTTGTGCTCAATTGTTGTGGATCAAACAACCATTACTGAACTTTGGAATTGATGTTGGTTGCATCCCTATATTTTTTGTGATAACACTAGTGCTATTAGTATGACAAAGAAACCAGTTCATCATAAGAGAACTAAGCACATAGTGTTAGGAGCCATTTTTGAGGGATAACTATGAGAAAAGCTTGATCACTGTGGAGTTTTGTGCTACTAACAAGCAAATTGCTGACATCTTCACAATAGCCTTAAGTAGAGATCACTTTGAGAGGAACAGGTTGGAATTAGTGATGATTAAGATCACCTAAAAGGACCAGTTCAAGGTTAAACGGAAAAAAAATGAAAAAAAAAGGTTGAAAAAAAATTGGTTAGAAAGGCTGTGAATTGTGTATAAGTAGATTAAATCTTGCTGAGTCTCATACTTTCCATAGTATACTCTTGTGCCATGTATTAAAATGACTCATTAATCTCTAATGATATTTTCTCTATTTTGGCAAATTTAGACTCACACAAGAGAATTATCAGTGAAGAACCTGGTTCATCAAGATAACACGGTATGTTTTCTACACTCTGCATAATTTGAAATAACTATATTTAGGTCATGGGCAGAGAGTCCTACCAAATACCAAACTCCTTTTGGACATATCCGTTACAAGTGAACCAGTCCCGTTCAAAAGAGTCCCAACCAAATGGAAGTACCTAGATTCTAGGGATACACTCCAACGTCTCTTCAAAATTGAATTTCAGTTTAATTAAACTTCGAAGAGTCTGAAAAGATGTAGCTACTCCATCAATTATTCCTTTGTATATTGATCAGCTTTGGTGTATTCCTTACTTCATCTCTCTCAAGCCGTCAAAAACTCTCATTCTTATTTCATCTTCCAACCGCAATCTAATTCTCTTCTTTTCATACCCTAGCCTAGATATGTCAAGCACCTCTGAAAATCCTTCATCACCAAGCAAATAAACAAGCAATTGAAAGCAGGTAGGGAAGAAGAATCCTAGAAATCTGAAGATTCATTTAAGTCTGCTACTAAGGTGGAAGAAAGTAGGTCTTTCAAAACTGAACAGGTATTTTTTGATTCTAAAGTTTCTCTTGAGACAATTTCTAAAGTTGCTGCAAATTTGGAGAATAGATTTGCAGGATGTATAGCAGGTATAGAGTCTACATAATCTGGAGAAGTTGGTGGTAAAAATAAAAAAAAGGAGAGCAAGGGCGCTAGGAGTACTGTGAGGGGAAGGGGACAAGAGTGGCTGATCCTTCACCCACTCCTGTTGGTATAATAAAAGAAACTGGTGCAATGGTTGTTTGGGAGAAGAATTTAGTGAAATAGAAGAGAGTGTGAGCAAAACAGGGGGAAGTGGGTCTGGCGAAGCTGCTGAGGGGTTGGTTCAACTTGGAAAAAATATAGATGAACACGTTCCATCTGAATAGGAAACCCTCGCGGACCTACTGATAGAGTTATCAATGGCACCAAAAACTCATGCCATTCCCTATGGCTTCATTCTCACAACTGTGCTTGCACATTTCAAGGTACCTTTGAAGAAGTGGGGTTAATACTCTGCTTGCTTGCGATTATGAAGTCAATGTCATTCTTAATGAACCTGGTTCATCTAAAAAGACACCTATCAATAGCAAAGTCAGAGTCTTAGTACAAGAGAGTGAGGCAAAGGATATTGAGATAGCAAGGCTGAAGACACGATTGGTTGAGGTAGAATCTGAGAGAGATGTTCTCAGAACTGAACTTGCAAGGGAAAAGGAGAAGAATGATCGAATTCTTCAAGACATGCTGAAACTTCTCCAAGAAAATAACCCAGCCCCTACCTCTTCCAAGCCTTAAATCCTAGCCTAGTGTAGATCAACCAGTGACCCAATCGGGACGTTTTGTTTATTTTGCTCATGTTTTTAGTATTTTTATTTCTTCTTATGCTTTGTGCTAGAATCTTATCAATCATCAATAAAATTCACTGCCTTTTGCTCTAACTGTTTGTTTATATTTCTTTGATGATTAAAATTCTTAGCTTGATCTATGATGATTAATTCATGATTGCATTTGAAGTAGCCCCAGTGGCCATGAGTAAGCTTTAAAATCTGGTTATCTCACATTTTTTATGCAACTTTTCGATGATGCCAAAAGGGGGAAAAAGGTTGTGCTATAAACAAGTGATGTTTACACTTTGAACAGTGATGTTTATAACCTAATGTACCTGGTCCTTGATGATAAGTGATATAAAGGAAAAATGTTTCTAACATTGTGTTGATGTTTGAGCTGAGTTCTGGCAGGGTCTAAGTGTACGAAAAGCACAGTGTTTGTCATCATCAAAAAGGGGGAATTTGTTGGCCCAAGTAAAGGTTAGTTTTGAAGACTGACAAAGGAACTCAGACATGAACCAGGTCCATCCAGTGGTCCATCCTTCAGGTTCACAAAAACGGGCAGATTCTAGCATGTGGGATGCACGTGAAGGAGATAAGCTTAACTTGGTGTATTTAATATCTCCTGATCGAAAAGGTTGCATAATTGATAAGGAGAAGGAGTCCTTAATCAAAGAGAACACAAGTCAAGATAGGGAAGGAGTTAGAAGTTGAAATCAACTTGAACTCTTCCACCAAGGAAGAGTTGCATCAGAACTCTAGTTATTTCTTGATCTACTAACTCTATAAATTGCAGGATGTTCTCACATTAAAGTGTTGCACAAAAACGCAGAAGTTAAACGTGAATTGGGAGCAAAATAGCAAGGCTTTTGGCAAGCAGTTCATGTGGGATTCAAGTGTGCAAACCAGAAGCTACATGAACCAGACTGAAGAACCAGCTCCATAAAGAGTTTTATGTGTCTTTTTTTTATTCTAGTTGAATTGTAGTAGGTGTTTTAAAGTTGTACCTTTCCAGCTTTCATAGAAGCAATTGTATTAGGTATTTTGAGTATTCAAGTTAGAGTTAACTTGAAGTTGTCGCAGCAGTTAGAGGCTGGTTGCTACAACGGGATTAGAGTTAATCCTTAGGTTTACATAGAGTTTTTGTAAATGGTGTTTTGGCTCAGTGATTTTAGTGGAAGTTTGGGAAAATCCTACTGAGTAGTAGGTCGTGGTTTTTTCACCTTTTGAGCCAGGTGTTTTCCACGTAAAAATCTCTGTGCACTTTACTTTCAGTATTTATTATTCCGCAAACTGCTGTAGTCAGAACACTTAGAAGAACCAGGTTCTTCTAACGCGAAAATTAGGTACCACACAAATCACCCCCCCTCTTGTGTGGTATTGACGTTTAGAACATCAGAACGTAATAGAGCAACTCGAACTGCTAGACCAAATCGTGCCCGCAACTCGAGTCCTCAATGGATTCAACATGGCAAGCGAGACAACAAAAGGAGAGATCACCCTCCTGGTCAGCGTGGCTGGCACGACCCAGAATGTCAAATTCCATGTCATCGAAGGAGACATGAGGTACAACGCCTTGTTTGGACGATCGTGGATACACTGCATGAGAGCGCTACCGTCCTCCCTCCACTAGATGATGAACTTCCCAACAAAAGACAGGCTTAAAACCGTCCACGGGGAGCAGCACACTTCAAGGGAAATGTTCGCAGTGCACGACGTGACACCGGCGCCAATATCTCTACATCTTTGGCTAAGCCTGATTGAACACAGTGGAGGACCGTACCGAGTCCTCACCACAAATAACAGAGGCGCGCCAGACCTCGGAACGTCGCTAAACACATCCCACGGTAAGGTATAACCATCTCCCTTTTCAGTTTATATTTTATACTAAACCTTTATACAGGCACTCGATCAAAGCAGTCGAAAGCGCACACCCGGCCCGAAGACCTTAAGGTTCCAAAAGCATCCATTGCGCTCTTTTCCTTAGACCTAGCTTTTGCCCCGAAGAGGGTTTTGCCGACAAGATTTTTAACGAGGCAACACCCATATGCTACCTAAGGGGAATCCAACAGGTCCTCAAGGCTTCTTTTGCTATCAACCACGAGCGCCGAAGGACGTCCTTTCGGAAAATAGTCCGCTCAGGAGAGCCAAGAAATGAAACAGGATCCAACGAGAAAATGATATACCAGACCAAACGGTCGAATGAACCATATCCGCACAACCAAGCCCCCGATGGCGGAGGCACATGTACTAATGTCAAATAATCAAAGAATGCCTTTTGCCAACATGACTCATGCTCCAAGGAAAACCCAGCGTTTTTTCCAGAACGATTCCTCCATCAGAAAACGTCCCGAATACTCGGAGACTGGCGTCGATAATTCGGCACCCGCATGACCTCGGGGTCGAAACTCCAGACTAATAAGCCCTCAACGAGGCAGCACGTAAATCATTA
This sequence comes from Nicotiana attenuata, assembly GCF_001879085.1. NCBI lineage: Eukaryota > Viridiplantae > Streptophyta > Magnoliopsida > Solanales > Solanaceae > Nicotiana > Nicotiana attenuata. The sequence goes on from NW_017670535.1 coordinate 527,200, forward strand.
ACTATCTCCAAAAAGAAAGCGTCCCGAATACTCGGAGACTGGCACCAAAGAACTCAGCATACGCACAACCTCAGGGTCGGAATGTCCAAAGTCGTAAGCCATCAATGAGGCAATTCCAAGCTCACGAGTAACGGCTCTCAAGTCAAAACAAACTCGATGACTCGGAGACTGTCACCAATTGCCATTCAGCAAAAAACCTGAGGCTGTAAGACCCCGAGTGGGCAGACTCGGTCTTGTAAAACTTACGCAAAGCAACAACATAAACTGTAAGACCTTCAAGCAAGGCATGAATCATACTTGCACCAAGTATCAGCAAAAACTGTAAGACCTCAAAAGGCATGAAAGATTTGTAAGACCTTATTACAGGTATAAAATCAATCTCAAAGTTCAAGCTATATATCAAATTTGTAAGACCCCTAAAAAGTCATACCCTCGATATAGGCGCCTACACTGCTATACTCGGAACCAAAAAATGGCTCCGGCCAAACATAAATGACTACGGTCATACGGCTGCACCAGCCAAACTAATGCGACTCGGGGATGCCCGATCGTTGCTACTAAATCATAGGCCATTACTTCGAATCTACTTCGAAAAGAACCGGTTAAACAGGCTACCCTCAACAGGCAAAAGAGCTTCGACCATATCGGCTCCAAATCATAAGGCTTCGAGCTACTCAGCCTACGAGCGAAACCTTACGAGGTGCTCGAACATCGCCGCAAACGATTGGAAATTGAGGTTCTTCCCGAATCGAAGACATGTCAGGCAAAATCATTGCAAAGGTCCTTTATGAGAGGAAAATAAAGCCTACATATGCCTAAGGACAAAGCGTAAGAGCCATTGTCACCAGCTTAGCGAGCCTCAGGGCCACACATATGCCTAAGGGCAAAGCGTAAGAGCCATCGTCACCAGCCTAGCGAGACTCAAGGCCACACATATGCCTAAGGGCAAAGCGTAAGAGCCATCGTCGCTAGCTTACATGAAAGATCACTTCGATCGAAGGCGTAAGAGCCATTGTCGCCCGCCCAATACAAACCTAAAACTTGAGGGTCAACTGAGCTCGATTCGTAGACCGACTCGGAGACTGAATCCAAAAGAGTTAAAACGTAAGAGCCACTTTTGCCGACCCATGAAAACATAAAAATCTTGAGGGATATATGAGCTCGAGTCGAAACTCGACTCGGAGACTTCACCCGAAATAGTTGAGCAAAAGCATAAGTGCTCAAATGCCCGCTTACACCGAAGGTCGCATTGACCGAGCGCGTAAGAGCCCCCGGGCCAGCCTAATGAGCCCTTGGGCCGTATCACGAATCTAAGGATTCTCACTAAACCAGTCCACCTGGCCATAAGCAAAACAGAAGGGGGTACAGAAGAACTAAAGTCACAAAGGGTTTTTCTTTTCAGGTACATATGCGGAAAAATACATTTTCCATCTACAAACATACTCTAAAAAGGTACTACATATGTGGTGAGGTCTACGCCCTACCGACGAGAGCTATGGCCTATCGGCATCATCTTCACTCTCCTCGGCATGGGACAGGAGTAACCGAGCATCGCGCTCGTTCGCCCTCGCTCGTGCCAACTCTTCCGAGAGAACAAAACCCCTGATACTGATCTCCTCGAGAACCTTTCTCCGAGATTTGCAACGAGCATATTATTCAATCTTCTCTCCACGATCAAGGACCCTCTTCAACTCGGCTTGGGCATCAGTTGCGTCCCTCAAATGAAATGCCATCTCCTGATCGGCCTTAGTATGGTTCAGTACCGCTTCGGTTAGAGCATCAATGATCTCATCCCTAACCCTCGAGAGTTCGGATTCAAGCTTCGTGATCATATCCGCTTGAACTGAAGCATTGACATGAGCTAAGCGGAGTTGGACCCCGAGAGCCGAAAGTCTAGCCGATGCATCTTTCTCCTCTGAGGCTTAGACCTGCGCCTGAGCTCTCAGCTCGCTACAGTCATTCCTAATTCGATCGGCCTCGCCCCTAAGACGCTCCAAGGCGTCCATCATTTTCTATAGCTGAGGTAGGCGAAGAGTTAACCTTAGAAGTTAAAAAACGAAACGCATATTCAACCAGGATGGGAAGTTACCTGCTCCATCAAATAGCTCTCGTAATTCAAGCTCCGGTACACCTTGCATCGCCAGTATGCCAACTCGGCTTCCTTCTCCTCGCAAAGGAGCCTAAGGGATCTACCCTCATCCAGATCTTTCCGGAGCCTAGCTCCAAGACGGAGCAGCTCGGACCTAAGCCTGTCAAAGGCCTGCAAAATGAAAAACTCGGTAAGAAAGGGATGACGCGGATTCAGGAGGCCTATGACGAAGCTACCTCAAAATGAAGTCTAAAGACTTCCTCGAAGGCCGAGCACATATCTGTTGATCTAGCCCCCTCAGCCCCGGAAGAATCGACCCCAGTCGAAACACGATCGCTAGGAGGAGCTATCTGTCCAGAACCGGAAACCTCGGGCGCGACAGACCCGGGCGATATTTCCGTCTCAAAGGCCCGGCCCCGTTTCGCCTTGCCATGAGCGCCATAACCCTGAAAGTATGTTTCCAACTTATTATTGTCGTCCTTTGACTCGAAAGCCGGCAACCCCTCCTCCTCTCCGAAGGCGCACAACCTCGCCTTTGGAGGCTCTCCGACACCTACGACAGCAAGATTAATACATAAAAAGGAGAAAAATGTCTCTCCAAATGAACAAGGCACAAGGAAAATTCGGTATACACACGCACCGTGATGTCTTATTTCCCATCTGTCCCGGGACACAGCTCGCCACCTACGCTCGTTGCAAGACGATTGGGTCGCCAGTTTCCAGACCCGACCCGACTAGCTTTTAACATGAACAGATCTTAGAAAGCACGGGATGCTCCACTCATGCATATAGTTCCATTCTTCCGGGAATGGCATAAACTCCACGGGGGTAAGGTCAATCGTCCGGACCCAGACGAACCGACTAGCCCAATCCCGATCTCCGCCTTCATCATCAACAACAACAAAAGGCGTTAACGAACGGCACTGCAAGGTTAGCAGACCTTGGTGGTGAAAGGGCCGGTACAGCCTGACGAGATGGCTGAGCGTGAATTCAAGCCCCGCCTTCTCTGCAAAAAGCCTCATGATCAACACTATTCGCCAAAATGATGGGTGTACCTGGGCCAAGGTAACCCGATACTTTACAGAGAAGTCGAGCACGACCCTGTCAAGAGGTCCCAGTGTGAAGGGATACGTATATACATTCAGGAACCCATCAGCAGGGTTAGTGATACCCTCGTCCGGGGAAAACACCTGTAGCGCTACCTTCTCTCCCCATCCGCAGTCTCTCCTCACCAACTCAAGATACTCCTCCCTTATCAATGACATAGTCTTCGAGATAAACTCCCGCGAATCCTGAGCACTAGGAGCAGGACTCTCCTCTATTTATCAGGCAAACTCCGAAGCAGCAGTCATCGCTACGGAAATACTGAAAGGGCAAAGGCAAGAACCTACACAAACACTTTGATGCTACGGTAACAAAGGACTAAACGCAGAAATGAGAGGATAGCAATCTAAAAAAGGTGGGATCTCCCAAGAGGCGGAAGCAACCCCATATACATGTGGAAAAAACAACGGTCCGCCTGCCCGAGATATGCCCCGGGAGGCCAATGACTTCGAATGCCAGTCCCGCAGCAGTACTCGACCTCGAGGACCTCCGTGGAAGAGAAGTTAGGCTTTAAGAAGCCAACAACTCCATCTCCAGTCTCGAGGTGGTACCCGACCTCGGGGACCTCCATCAAAAAAGAAGTTAGGCTCCAGAAAACCTCCAGCACCGCTACGGGGTTCGAGATAGTAGCCGAACTCGTAGGGTCCCCCCGAGAAGAGGAACAGGCAATTCGAGTTCCGCCCATAGAGGCTCGACCTCAAGACACCGCCTAAATCTAGGTAACCCATCATTTGGGACCTATCTACAACGTCTTAAAAAGGTTATCTACGCCAAGTTCAAAGCAAATCTCCAGGTGTCTGAACCCAACCATCACTCAGACACCGACCTCAAGAACTTCAAAGCCTCAAAGTACTATCTCCGTGTGACTCGAGGGTCCCGACGGCCCGGGTCTATCAGACCACTTCAAGCTTGGTTCGAGGAACAATGGTGGGCTCGGAAAGGAGCCATTTCTATCGACCAAAAAACGAAAGGAATACTCGCATTCGAGTTAGATATTGATAAACGTCAACAGAGGCATATATTCAGGATCCCCACAAAAAATAAAAGAACATGACAAACATCAAAGGCAGAAATCGAGAAGTATCTTTATATTTATGAAAATTTGCTTACAACATCCCTCGAAGGGTCCTTACATATGATTACAAAAGCTTACAAAGGGTCCCTACACATAAGCAAAAAGCAAAAAGGGGATACATAGTGAAAGATCGAAATCCTAGCCTATTCTCAAAGGTGTAACTTTGGCGGCAGCATCTCCGGGTATCATCCCCTGGGGCACATGACCTCAAAGATAATATCTTCCAAAGCGCCATCCCCTCGAAGCCTTACCTCGACCCCCAGAATGGCATCTTCAAAAGGGACGATGTAGAAAGGGAAAAGCGATGGAGAAGAGCAAATTGACGAAGTGCAAGCCGGATGGAACGAAGAAGTGGCTGGGTGAAAAATCTGGTTGAAGCGAATTCCGCCAGCACCGCTATTGTAGGGCAACTTCTTAAGGACGTTGCCCCGACACGGGATGCCACAGTTAGCCGATGAGCGCCACCACACCCCAAGGAATCCAAAAGGGGTGTAATGCGCCGAGCCGGGGTAGGAGGGTGAGTAGCGGAGTATAGTCCGAGTGCCCTCATGAATAGCGGTGTAGAGTTCGAACATCCATCTAGATCGGAAGAATTCGGTCGTCCCTGTATCTTCATCTCGGGACAATGGTGACAACAACAACAACAACAATAACAACAACAACAACGGCGAAACAACGAAATCTCTCTCAAAAAAAGGAAGTTCAGGGGGTAAACCTTGGCACGGCCGATTTAAGCTCGGCCACACGATCGCAAAGTGATGGACCTCAATCATGGTGAAAGATGGTTAAGGATGGAAAGAAGACAAGATATGGCAAATATAGGAAGGAACTTGGGAGAAATATTAATCCCAAGAGGCTCCCATTTATAGGAAAAGGGGGAGGGGAAGCGTAACCGACGGCGCCATTATCATCCTCGAAAAGCGTAACAGCAGGCGTGTTTAATGCGTCCTGGGGAGCTGAATTGACGGCGACATATGATTTTGGAGGACGAGAAACCGCAAGGCTTTGAACAACCCTGGAAAGGCGAAACGATGGAATGTTTTCGGTTATCATTACGGCTTATGTCACATGCTGCGCTGTCAGCGTGACATCATCACAGAGAGCCCGGAAAGTCGGGCATCAAATTCGTTTCCTATCACTTCGATCTAGGAAACGCGGAGACTATCTGTATACGGCAAAATTGGAGGGTCCAATTTCCCGTCATTAAAGCATTTTGGAAGATCGCCTCGAAGCCTCGAGGCTGCAAAGATGCGCTCGAGTCTTCTCCCTCAGAGCCCATCGACACCCGGCCTTAAGAGGATATGGGTCGGGGCTAGAGTAAAAATGGGAAGTTCCCAAGACGCGGCTAAGTCTATCGCAGCTGAGTTTGACAAAGCCTAGCTAGGCTATTCTGAGCCCTACTCGGGGCATCATTTCCAGCCGTCCCATCTCCACACCTTTACAGCTAATGTATGCCTTACCATATAAGCTTCCCCCTTCTATATAAAGGGGATTCTGATTATTTTAGGGGACTGATGTTGCTCCAAAGACTCTACATGAAATATATCATAACTCTCTCTCTTTCTCTCTAATACACTCTCTTGATATTGTTTCTCTATCTTATTATCTTCGTACTCGTTCTACATTTATTGCTTGTTATTGGCCATAAAGAGCCTCCTTTTAATATTATTGCATCTGTTAGCCCTTCCCCAATCGCCCTCGATAACTCGAGTGCGAGCTCGGGACCCGACCTCGAGGCCCCAAATCGACCAGCTCGAGGCCCCGAACGGCTATCTCTCAGTTCGATTATTGCTTTATTTTAGCTCGCGTCTCATCCTTAAACTACATACACATAGCATCATCTATTCCACAACTAGCATAAAAATAGATCATGTATTTTTAGAGTCCCATCAACAAATTTAATTGTTATTACCATTTTCACGGTAAACAGTTTGGCGCCCACCGTGGGGCTAAAAATAAAATAGTGATTATTTTCTTGCTAGTTTCATTACAAAATGCAAGTTATCTTTCAAACTTTTTCTTGTCCAAGATCTTCGATTTCAGGTCAAAATGTCTGGCTCAGTGAACAGAGTAGAAAACGACGACCTCGAAAACCACAGAGAGAACGGTGTAGCCATTCCAATCGTCGGCACGCCACCACTGAACCCCAATAACGCACCTAGACCGATTCCAGCGGATGCGGGTTCGCAAGACGCACAGCAGGTCAACAAAACCTCACACACCGACAGAAGCGTACAACAAGACGACCAACAGGAAGCCCGAAAAACCCCAGCTCGGGAAGAACAGGAAGTTAGACTTCATGTTATTTTTTAAATGTTGCAGGCACAACAGCTGGCTATCTCTACTCGGTTTTGGTTATATTCCATGAATTTATCTTCGATTTTAGCTTTTGGTTGATGAATTTTAAAGAGGAAATTGGGGGTTTTGGCCTTAAGTTTTATAATATGGATTTTTTAGTTTTGAACATCAAATTGGAGTCGGAATTGAGTGAAACTAGTATGGTGAGGCTCGTAATTGAATGGGTTGTCGGATTTTGTGAGTTTGGTCGAGTTTCGAGGCGTGGTCCTGGGTGTGATTTTTGGCCGGATTTGGGATTTGATGTAGAATTCAATCTTTATCATTTGTAATTGCTTCCTTGAGGTTTATCTGATGTATTTGAGTTGTTTTGGCTAGTTTAGAGCTATCCGAAGGTTGTTATGCGTGTGATGCATGTTTGGAGCATCACTTGGCTTTCTCGGCGTTGGAATTGGCTTGTTTGAGATAAGTAACTCTTCTAAACTTAGTGATGAGGGTATGAAACCCTGAATTATGTGCTATGTGATTGTTGTTGAGGTGACGCACATGCTAGGTGACGGGCGTGTAGGCGTGCACCCTGTGAATGGTGACTTCGTTGCCTTCATGGCACTGTATAGTGGCCCTACTTTGTTGATATCTGTGTTTTCACCATGTTATAAAGTAATTGAGTTGTACATCATGCTAGATATCGTGTTTAGGCTTTATGCTGATATTGTTAGGACCCATAGTGGTCGTTTCTTGCTGTCATCTCACCGATTTCATTGATATTTCGTACTCAGTCATATTCATGCATTCATATCATATCTCATTCTCAGTTGTTATTTATTGATACATCGTATCATTGTTGCCGGGCTAGTTTTAAAACATTGAGAGCCCAAGAGACTGGAGAGATTGATGACTGAGTGAGGCCGAGGGCCGGATTGTGAGGATATTGATACTATGGCATGTGATTTGTCCGTGCGGATTATGCTTTGATACTATAGCACGTGAGTTGTCCGTGCAGCATGTGATTTGTTTGTGCAGATTATAGCACTTGGGCTAAAGGAGCCCCTCCGAAGTCTGCACACCCCCAGTGAGCGCAGTTACCTACTGAGTGCGAGTGTCGAGCGCCGAGTGATTGGGAGGATTAAGTGACTATGAGGACCGAGTGATTGGGAGGATTGAGTGACTGTGAGGACCAAGTGGCTGTGAGGACTGAGTGAATTGATACTTTGAGAGTATGCATATAGTTTTATTGTTGAGTCGCATCGTATTTGACATGCACATGACATACAGGCATAGAGATGCATTTTCCTAATGTTGTATGGTATCACGTCATTCATGACTTTTTAAACACATTGATATCTGGCTATGGAGACGTATTTTACACATGCTATATTGAAAGAAAATGAATCATCATATTTACTGTTGAAAGGTTTTTTGGGAAAAAGTTACAGTTTTCCAAGTTACTCATATTTTTGACGATTTCGCTAAAGGATTTGGGCTTTCTTTGGTATACTTGAAAAGTGGAACTGTTTTCACAAAACTATGAAAATGCTAAGCACTTTATCTCTGAGCTATTTCTTTATTTATTTGTTTTACACTATTGTGAACTGCTATTAATTATTGATGTTGGACCCGACCTATGTTCCAGCTCGTCACTGCTTTCAACCTATGTTTTGGTTTGTTACTTATTGAGTACATGGGGTCGGTTGTACTCATACTACACTTCCTACACATTGCGTGCAGATTTTGGATGTCGATGTTGCTATTTTCGACGGAAGCTTAATTGGAAGATGCACCTGCGTCCTGGTTGTAGCTACCTCTTGTTCATGGTAGCCTTAGATTATATAACTTTGTCTATGTACTTTCCAAACAGAAGATGTATTTATTTCCTATCAGTTTTGAAATCTCTACTCTTAGAAGCTGATGATTTGTACTACCATTCCTTAGGAAATGTATAAGATTCAGATAATTCCTTTGTTTAATTGTCTTATTAACATTATTAAAATTTGATAGTTATTAGTTGGCTTACCTAGCATAGGTGCCATCATGACTAGTGGAGTTTGGGTTGGGACACTTTTCGAGCTTAGTTACATAAATTATTATTTTGCACCCATAATATATGTTTCAAATATTTTTTTTATTTTAGCATTTTTAAGCTATTTATCTAATTTTGCAATAATAGCCTATATTCATATATAACTGCTTTTATCTATATTATTGGTGTCCAAATAGCCTTCTATACTTTTGTAATGCTAAATTATTATTGTCAATCATTTTAGTGCACAAATAATATTTTTATTTATTTATTAAGTATTTTTATAAATTGTTTTGATAAATTTTGAGTATTTAAATAACAGGCCAATTTTTAACCAATTTTCGATCCAGAATCAGCCCAATACCTTAGCCCAGAACCCCAGCCCAAAGCCAAACGACCCATGTCTAATACCCGACCGGTAACCCGTTTTACACGACCCGCCAAGATCCTCTTTCTCATCTCGGCCGTTGATCTCAAGAGATCAACGGCTCTAATGAACTAACCCTTTTTCATTTAACCCCAACCCAGAAACCCTAACCCTATTTCCTAAAGACCGCCGCCTCTATTCTCTCTGTCACTTCTCTCTTCTTCACTAAACCCTAGTCGCCTCCCCTAAATCCCTCTCCTATCCCACTGATAATGGGATTCGACTACTATTCTCTTGCCATATTTGAATCCTTTTGGTAATGGTTGTCCGTTTGTGGTGTTACCTAGGTGCTTGCCTAAACATGGCAAGCAATATCTTCCAAAATCAAACTAAAGTGGTTCGAATCTTTGATTTTGAGCACTATTTCGTCTATATACGTTCAATACTACACTGTGTGAGTCCGTTTTTATTTGGATTCTGCTGATTTACACTTTCCCTAGAAAACTAGGGTATACAGATTTTCTCTCTTAAATTGATTTCAAATCGATTTTCCTGTTTGTTTTCCTTATGTTGTTTAAATTATTCTGTTTTCTTATATGTTTGCTCGATTTTTGACTATTATATAAACTCCCTCATTTTCCCTTTTCGGACAGACTTTGAAATTGATTTTTTACTATAATTTGGGGTTTTTGCTATTATCTTGCTTGGTATTCTGTACTGGCCGGCTGAAAGCCAAGGCCATTAGCATCTTGTTACCTGTTCTTGGTGCGAGCATTGCCCTGAGTTCATCGAAGCTCTTGGGAACTTTGACGCATTAAAGATTCTGGGTTTTTCTGTGGGAATTTATTCTTTACTGTTCTTCGCTTAACTGGTGAGTCACTATACTTTACAATTTCATTCCTGGATAACTATGGTTTGCATACATCTTCACTCCTGCAATTGGTCAGTTCAGTTTGATTTCTGGATTGCTTTTGTGTGTAATCTCGTTTGCTTTCTTTTAATCCTTTAGGTCTCTTCAACTTTTAGTTTCAAAGCATGCCTAAACCTAGTTTTATTAAATTCTGGCCAGTCAATGTGTTAACACTACTACTGTTTGGAACCTTTACACTTGTTAGCATCTTCCGGTATTTAATTTAGTCTTTTGCTATCAATCTTGTTACTTGAATATGCCTTACTCACATAATTTGTACTTCTTTTAGTCGACTAGTGTAGTGAGTTCATAAGCATGAATATGCACACCCACTGTATGGCCAAACCTGTTTCCCATTGTAATATAAATTTTTGTGGTGATGGCTTGCCTATCTAGCATGTTTAACCCCCTCCCTGATTCACCAGTAGTTATAATTTACTTTTCTCATGTCTAAATGCTGCCCTTTTTCCAAATTAGCATGATTGTCTCATAACATCAGGACCTATACTTAGCATAATTTAGACCTTTCTAGGTAATTAGTCTACTGTGCCAATGCTAGAATACCTACATGTGCTATTTAACATGAATTTACTTTTCCACTGTGTTATGAATCTCTGTGATGTTTGTCTTGCATAATCAATGTGTTTTAATCTCATATAAGACATTTTCCTCAATTGTGATCTTGCTTCCTTGCCAATATGCCGCCCGGTATGTCTTAGTTCCATGTTCTTTCAATGATTACTTGGTCTGTCATAATATGTGTTCCTATCATGTTTCTATGTAGTCTTGTCTTCTGATGAGAGTTAACATGTTTGTGTTATGATGCTAAGGTGTACACTTAGCCTAAATTGGACTTCTTAGGTCTCAATCTGTTAGTGCTAATTTCTGTCAAACCTGGCAAACCCGTTCCTTCTCTAACTCTCTCTCAATATATGTTTGTTATGTGCTACTTTGTTAAATGTTCAAGTTCTCTTGAACAAGTCCTAGAACCTGCTTGACTGGCTATTCTTTATGCTCGATTTGGCTATGTCTACTTTAGGATATGAATGCATCCCCTAACTTCTTTCCACTCTCCTTACTTGCAACTTATGTTATTTCGAACTCTTCATTCTTAGCCGGCTAAAAGCCAAGGCTACCTAGGTTCTATTGTTGGCCTCCCTAGTGTGAGCATTGCTCGGGGTCCAATTGAGACCTTTGTGAACTCTGACACACTAAGGCTTGGTCTTTAGTCACTCCCTCAATCTCAAAACTGTTTCTATTCACTCTACTCCCCCTGTTATTTGTTGTTTACCTAATTGGCTGATTTAAATGGGACAACTCTTGGTGCTGTGAATTGGCTTTGGACTCCTCTATGGACTCCTGAATCATGCATTGAATGTGACTCTTTGTTGAAGGCCTGGGTATGTTGTGTAAGAGTTATTGAAGGCCCAAACAATGCTGGGTATTTATTTTATTTGGGCTTCCTATGGGCCTATTATCACTGTTATGTAACCTTTGTACTTTTTTTTACTCATTATTGGGCATGTAATAACCTTTTGTATAAACAATTGGGGTATTAGTGAAAGGGGAATGGGTAGAATTTGATATTTACATGCACAATGGGTAGATAACATGCCTATAGGACTTGACAATGTATTTGTTATTGTTCGATTACATGAGCACTGTAGAAATCATGATATTAGGAGAAGCACACACACACTACTTGTTAACCATTAATCATGAGTTTAGATGCTATGTCTACTACTACGTGTTTATAGACATCATGCCTATAGAAAGTGAGCTCTCTGCATGACTACTTTCAAATGCATTAGAAACCTGCCTATAGAAACAAATAGTAACAACTTTCTTTCAATTCACTTCAGTTATTCACTAGAAATCATGCATATAGGATTCTGATCACTTCATTCGCTATTATATCGCATTGATCACTAGCAATCTTGTTTATAGGACTAAGTATAAATAAAGTGAGTTCTAATCATCAGCTGTTAGAGATCCTGCCTATAGAAAATAATTGTTTGCTAATTGGTTAACATTAGACTACTCAAACACTGCTTCTGAGCGTCACTGTTTGAAAATATGGATAATTCTGGGACTCTTCCCGGCAGATTCTGTTATACCTAATTGCGTAGATCACCTAGGCATCACATATAGGATTCGTAACTTAAAACTGTTAATAATAAGCTTGTAATCCTGCATCATTCAGCCTATAAGCAATATCCTGCATCTGAAATTTACCTTCATACGTTGATCGCCTAGAAAGCATGTCCATAGGTTTAAGATTCTGGATTCTGCCAATTCCTAATTGATGTATGTGTTTGCATGCACTTTCTGCTTAGGTGTGGAGGTCAATGTGAGCTTTTAATTGCATCTATGTGAAGTCCTTGGATGTTTTGATTATCGCCTAGCTTTTACATTTTTGAGCAGCCTAGATAAAATCTAGAACCATTCAAATGAAGGTCAAAAACCTCCTGGACCATAGGTATGGGACGGGTAGTGCACGCGTATGGCACAGTTTAGAATTGAATTGGAGCGCTCTTAGGTAAACAACTTTAACATAGTAATCGGGTAGCAGGAGATGGTAGTCTGTGCCCGCTGAATAATATGAGTAACACCTCATCTCGAGGGAGTTACGAAATATTATTAATGTTGCACGGGGTGATCCTTTAGGCTTAAAAACATAGGACCCCCCCCCCCCCCCATTTTCTTTCTTTTCTACGAGAGTCAAAAATAGTTGTACCCCTCTATTCAGGATCTTTTTATATTAAAATTCTTAAATTTTGTGCTCTCTCTTCGTTTATTTGATCCATAGACTAATCCATATAATTTAAGTTCGGCCGTGACCCACAGTTGTGGACCTTGAGCAGTGCCTAACACATTCTCCTTGAGGTAACTTGAGCCCTTACCCGATCTTTGGTGATGTAAACTAGTTAAACTAGAGTCATTGGCAAACAGGTTCCCTAACGCACCTTAAAAATCGTTAGGTGGCGACTCTTCTCTTTTAATACCTCCTTTAAAAGAGTTGTCACGACGTTGCAAACCGATTTCACGAGAAAAAAGGGCGCGACATACGTAGCTAAAGCATGTTTTGTCCGGGTAGACTTAGGACTTCATCATGTAATAATTAAATTATTTGAATTCATTCTGGTGGCTTAATTAACTGAACTTATAATTGAAATTAATTTAGAAATATATGTATATATTAGGTTGAGCCTTATCACCTTGAGTTGTTGGCAAATTATTTGAGAAACGGTAAAGGTTATATTCACTTTGTCCTCAGGTACTGTATTGTAAGCACGTGTCTCATAATTTGATAACTTCCTTAGTTTCTTGTGCAGGGGGTCGAACGCCTCGGCAGTATAATAGATGTGAGCACCTAATTTTTGACTATATTTGAATTTTTCATCACTTTTAGTATGTAAAAATTTGATAAGTTTAATCTTGATTTTTATCCTTTATTTCACTTTTTAGTAGATTTATTTTATAAAATTAAAAACTACAAAAAGAGTTACATTTTTAGAGTATTAGTTTTATTTTCATTCACAAAGAAAGAAAAGTTTCAAAAATAATATAGTTTTATCTAGTTTAATACAATTTGTAAGTTAGAGGTTTGAGTGTAGTAATTTTACTTGCTTTTTATTTACTTATTCAAAAGGAGTGGATTATTTTGCTTATTTATTATCAAAAAAGAAAATACAACAAAAAAATAAAGAGAGAACCAATCACAATTAGCCACTTGTAAAAGATTCTTCCTAACAAATTTCCTCTTTTCTTGGTAGCTTCTCACCTGCACACATTTTTGATGGCCTCACAATTCACTCATTTTCAACCAACTCTCACGTGGCCTCTCCCTCATCTCTCTTACTTATATATATCACACACACTCACAAATACAAAAAAAAAGGATCTGGGGCACCTAATACAGAGGAGAATGCACAAACGGGGGAAAGGAACGAAAAGGGTTGGCTGCCTCCTCTTCTTCTTCATCAGTTAGAATCCAAATTTCATCTTCCTTTGTTTTGTCTTAGGCATTAATGGAGCATTTCTCCACCATCCAAGGACCTATGTTTTCCTCCATTAAAATACACCAAAATTGCTCCATTAAGTCACCCCCAAAACCCAAGGTCTCTTCCACCTTAAAATAACCCTACCAACCTTCAATCACCATCCGAGCACCACTTTTTCATCGAACAATGAGCAGCTGAAGATTCACTCTTCTTCTGCTAAACCCCGCTATAAAACAGCCTCAACATCACCAAATTGGCCTTTGTCACGACCCTAAAATCAACTCGGCCGTGATGGCGCCTATCGTGAAACTAGGCCAGCCAACAAAATTCTCAAATCAAACCATTATTCTCTAACACTCATTTTTAATCCATTAATGAACAAGAAATCTCATAATATAAGTCAAAATAATCAGTGCGGAAACATAACACAAGCCCGACATCGAGGTGTCACAAGTCACGAGCATCTACTAAGGTCTGAATACAACAAAGAGTTTGAAAATATACTAAAAACAGTCTAAGGAAGACAAGAGGGAGAAGAGCAGGGCTGCGAACGTCGGGCAGCTACCTTGCTAACTCCGATGACTCTGCCACTGAGCAATCAACACCCGCTATCGGGTTTAGAAATACCTGAATCTGCACACAAGGTGCAGGGAGTAATGTGAGTACGCCAACTCAATAAGTAATAAAAGTAAATGAAAGCTGAGGAGTAAGAAAACACGTAAACCACGTCATAACGCTACAACAAATACAGTATGTTTCCAAAATAGTACAGAAATCATTTATTTCGTAAATCAAACTCAGTTTCAATAAAAACTCTTTCCTTTTTAAAACATCCTCCAATAGTTTCAAACGAGTGATAAAAACAGTGAATAAAAATGATTGAAACGTAGACAGCCCCTCAGGCAAAACATGTACCATACACCGCCCCTCGGGCAAAATATCAACAAAACCAGCCCCTCGGGCTACCTCACAATCACTTGTAATCAGCCCCTCGGGCATAACATGAATCAAGAACCGCCCCTCGGGAAAAACATGGATCAAGAACAGCCCCTCAGGCAAAAACATGAAACAACAACAGTCCCTCGGGCTACATCACATCACTCACACTGGGTACCCGCGCTCATTGGGGGTGTACAGACTCCGTAGGGGTTCCTACAGCCCAATCGCTACAATCTGCACGGACAACTCTCGTGCTATCACATACCTGCGCTCACTGGGGGTGTGCAGACTCCCGGAGGGGCTCTTACAGCCCAATTGCTATAACAAGCCATCTCGTGGCATAATCACACAGGCCCTCCGCCTCATAACAAGCCACCTCGTGGCGTAACAAATCAGGCCCTCGGCCTCATAATCATGAATCAGTAACAACTTGCTGCGGCGCGCAGCCCGATCCCATAACATCCTCACAACACAGGCCCTCGGCCTCACTCAGTCAGAAATCTCTCAAGCCACTCGGGCAACAGTAAAACATGATGCTCAGCCCAAAATGTCATTTAAAATATCAAAACGGAGTAAATATGGCTGAGTTATGAAGATAGTAGAATACAGCATGACTGAGTACAAATATGAAGTCAAAACAGTGAGGAATAGTAGTAAAAATCCCCTAAGGGTCCAAAACAGTTGGCACGAGGCCCAAATTTGGCATTCAACCCAAAACATGGTAATACTTTCCAAAACACAATGATATCAAACAGTTTTCAATCAAATACGCGACTTGACAGTCGTACGGGACGGACCAAGTCACAATCCCCAACGGTGCACGATCCCACACTCGTCACCTAGCATGTGCGCCACCTCAAAGTAGCACAACGATGTGAAATCCGGGGTTTCATAACCTCAGGACAATATTTACAATCATTACTTACCTCAAATCAGTCCAAACTCTAGCCCGCGATGCCTTTGCCTCTCGAATCGGCCTCTAAATGTTCCAAATCTAACCAAAATCAGTATATTATCATCAATATACGCTAAAGGAACAAATCCCAAGCGAAAATAATCAAATTAACTCAAAAATTCTGAAATTAGCTCAAACCCGGCCCCGGGCCCACATCTTAGAATCCGATAAAAATTGCAAAACTGGAAAACCCATTCGCTCACGAGTCTACCCATATCAAATTCACCAAAATCTGACATCAAATGGCCATCCACATCCTCAAAATTAACTCTCCAAATTTTCTTCCATTTTCCCCAATTTAACCCCAAATTCCCAAATTAAATGATAAGAATCAAGACATAATCATGGTATTTAACCAAATTTGAGTGAAGAACGCTTACCCCAATCAATCCTCTGAAAATCCCTTCAAAAATTGCCTCAAACCGAGCTCAATAGCTCCAAAAATGCAAAAATTGCCGAAACCCTCGAAATATAGTACTTTATAATCTGCCCAGGCATTTACCCTATGCTATCGCGGACAAAATAATGCGATAGCGAAGCACAAAATTTTCCAGCCCTTCTTTTACCCTATGTGATCGCTGCCCTTCCTGCGCGATCGCGTAGAACAAATTTTTCCAACACCCTTCTCCAACTCTTCCGGATAGCGTATAGTATAATGGTCATAACTTTTTGCACAAAACTCCAAATTACAATTGGTTTAACTTTCTGAAAAGAAGACATCAAGGGCTACAACTTTCATTTGATCGATCATTTTCAAATTCCTTATAGATTGTGAGATATAAGCTTCCAAACTCGGGTCAGTGCAGCAAAAATTTACTCTATGCGATCGGGGATGACTTACGCAATCGCATAGCACAGCTACATTTTTCCAAATTTTCTCTATGCTAACGCGGCCAGATCACGCACTGTACACCCCTGAAGCCAAAAACCAGCAACTAGAAATGGTTTGAAACCACCCCGAAACTCACCCGAGGCCCTCGGGACCTCAACCAAACATGCCAACACATCCCATAACATCATTCAAACTTGTTCCAACCTTCGGAACGCTCAAAACAACATCAAAACATCGAATCACCCTCGGATTCAAGCCTAAGAATTCCAAAACTTTCGAATTCCGAATTCGATCAAAAAGTCTATCAAAACTCGTCCAAATGACCTGAAATTTTGCACACAGGTCAAAAATGACACAACGGACCTACTTCAATTTCCGAAATTCCATTTCGACCCCGATATAAAAATTTCCACTGCCGACCGGAAAATGCCAAATTTCCAATTTTGCCAATTCAAGCCTAAATCTACCACGGACCTCCAAAATACATTCCGGACGCGCTCCCAAGTCCAAAATCACCTAAAGGAGCTAACCAAATCATAAAAATCCAAATCCGAGATCGAATACTAAAAAGTCAAAACTTGGTCAAATCTTTCAAATTTAAAGCTTCAAACTGAGAATCGTTCTTCCAAATCTATTCCGATTATCCTGAAAACCAAAACCTACGATTTACATAAGTCATAATACAGCACACAGGGCTAGTCATGCCCGAAAACTGGCGAGCGAAATGCAAAAGCTCAAAAAGACCCGTCAGGTCGTTACATCCTCCCCCATTTAAACATACGTTCATCCTCAAACGTGCCCATAGTTGTTCCGAAAACCATCAAATCATTGTGTAACCCTTCCATGCACATACCCGGGGGTGATCCCACGTCACCCTATCTCATATAGGTCCGGTAACACAATGTAACTGACATTTTACAATCCAACCTAGCCCATAAACCTTAGAACCACATCCACTTATAAAATCATCTATAAGACCAGAATCTCACCTCTATACTTGAATAAGTCTGAACAAGCTGTAACAAACCATACCTGCAGCCTCAGATACAATTACATGATATACCACATAGCTCAAACTCTCATAGCGATAACTTCTAATCACAACAGTTGCTTAGAACAACCGAATATCGATAATAAACCTCCTATTAAATAAAGCCTCATTTCAACACTTCCGTATACTGCCAATGATAAATGAAACACATAGAAAGTCATAACCATTCCTCATATCAACCATTCGTGAAGCCACTTCTCCTTTGGCAAGGACCATAGCAAATTTCTAAGCTGAACATCGATATTATCCTTCCAACATGTTGTAATCGAATCCGTTTCTATTCATTCTAGATCCCAACGATCTCATATAATCCAACACAACTACTCTGGTGACATGACACATCAATACCATCAAAAGCCACAACTCGTACAATCCGCACACCAATAAGCAACAGTCCGAACGTACTCAAATGAGAGAGTTGTACCGCAAGCTCACCAATACCACCTCAACACAAAGCTGAGAACCCATCACACATCGTAGAACCAGAACACACGAATCTTACTCGAAGGTTCATACCTCCACATAACTCCGCTCCGATGCGCGACCTCATCTAAACACTGGTCCACATGAAACACTTCAAGTCACTATGCTCAAATCGACAACCACGCGCAATTTGATATCTTGAACCAAAAGCAAATCATCATAACCACGGAGAAGCAATTGACATAACATCACACAAACTCAAAAGGACACAACTGATACGCCATCCGCCGAGCAATACCCAATACTCTTCCCGCTCGAATTCCACTGAGAGACCCCAATAAAACCGCACCACATGTGCCTACAACCAACAAATCCTAACGCCTCGCAACACGGAAAGGTAACTCATAGATCTCCCCAGATCACTAATTAGCTCAATAACAATCGAATCAACACATCCCTAATACTCGATCATCCCACCAGGGGTACTTCTAAAATTCTTCTATGCCACCGAGCAAACCTTGAATATCAACAGTCGATCAGACAAGATAGTGCTGCAATACCAATGAAGTATCCATAACTCAAACACATCGCCCTTTTTCTGAAATGTATACCCTCATCAAGCCACACCAATCAGTGATCTCATTTATCTAGTCATCTGAAGCTGTCCATGCTGCCTAAGAATTTGTGACCTTCCTTTCAAAACGGAACCGTAACCTTACACATGCAAATCTCAACCCCACACAACATACCGCATATACCATACCATCCTATGATAAATATGAGAACTTCATAATCCACTCCGAGCTACAAGCAACTACGTACTCAACCAGCCAAGAACTTTTCCATTTGATCCCATCTAGGAGAAAATTACTATACATCCCATGCTCCTCATGCCAGTAGAAAATATACATCTCTAACTGTGGTAGAAATTATAAAGAACTCTACGAATCCCTTTTGCACAAAACCGAACCATCAGGACTGACTCCTTCTAACTCAACCAAGCTACACAAGCCATCAAAACCTAAGCATTGCCACGAAACACCTGTGGAAACCCACCACTTCATAAGCACCCAAGAACCAATCATATCCATTACCATGCCGATCCAGCCTACTACCAAGTTGTCCTAATTCTCTGAGTTCCTTCCGAATGACCTTCAAATTGATACATTTCCTTGCTAGTACACTACTATCCTTATCTAAAACTTACCCCGCGAACCTTAGCATAAGACCACACCGTTCTAAAGCTCATAAACCGTTGTATTCTTCTGAAGCACCCCCAAAAGTACCACAGCCGAGATACCCGCTCTGAAGAGACCCTCTGCAAATCTAAAGCCATTACATTCGCCTTCCTGATACTGGTATGTAGAATCCATAATGATGCAGAAATGACACAAGTCTTGTCATACTCCAATGTAAACCTCAGTTTCTAGCCCAATACACAACCTGAATTCTCTAATTATTATATGTAAAATCCTGAACTCATTAGAACCATTCTCGAGAGTCATCCACTCTGCTCAAATCTCAATTAGACTGATCAAACATATTGGACGACCTGTGCTCCATTAGCACTCCAACACCGCGGAAAGTAACCCCACGTTAATGCAACCAAATAAATTCCTGCTCCATGTACATTACATCCTTCACCAATAACAACTCAAGTCATTCCATAAATTCTTATATGCCCATAAAGCATAACACAACCCCTATCCAAAATTTCTTTTATTCGGGTCATCCTCGATATCAACCTCTGTAAGCCATAACTGATTCACCAGTATGCCCCAAACTGGAACCAACATAGCACATAACCGTGCAATCAACTGATCAATAGCAGACTCCCCCACTTGGCTCAAAGCCACATATCAAAACACACAATAACTCATAATGCATATACTTTATTACTGCCATAATACCATAGTGAGATTAAACTCAATCCTTCATAAGCTCGTGCAACACAAACCATCTAGTACTTCAAATATTCCGCAAATCTCGCATTCACCCTAATAACAGTCAAGCCCACTTTCTTAAGAGACCCAAATTCAAATTGCAACACGTATATTTCACTGGTAAAAGAGGTCTTCCAATAAACAACATAATGATCACACAAACTTTAGAACACTCTGCAGGAGATAACCCACCTGATTCGCCTCAAACTAACATCTCTTTATACCCTTCCACCGTCATAAACATCACGCAGTCACTTAATCTTCCTGAGTTTGAACTCATATCACAACGTGAAATCTATGTCACTTCCCAACTAGGCAACATGAAAAGATCCTTCAACACACCCACAACTCGGGGCTATACATCAAATCACGATTGAAATCAAGCACCAAATTGTTCTTGCTACCCCCAAGCAGACCCCTCTCATCTCGTTTATTTCATATGAACACATCTCGCAGTCGCATCATACTCATCATGTAGCTATCCGATCATCACTTTCCTTAATAGGGACACTTCCGAACATATAAATCCAGATGCACGTGCTCGCACAATCAGCACCTCGGTGCTCAAGCTACAGGAAAAACACGACCTCAAGTCGTCTATACTGGCCCAACATCAACACACAGAAGTCACATCTCACCCTCCGGTCAGGGAATCACAAGCCGTCTATGCACAGCTGATACCGAGCACCCATGCGTGCATACGAACGCGTGGAAGGAATTTCAAGAGTTACATTTCAAGCTGAATCAAGGACGCACAATAAGAATTCAAGAATGTAGGATTTCCTAAAGGTTCTACAGCCTCCCGAGAATAAGTACCGACGTCTCCATACCGATTTGTGAGACTTTACTAAACCTGCTCATGACTCGTGAGACCTATGTAACCTAGGCTCTGATACCAACTTGTCACGACCCTAAAATCGACTCGGCCGTGATGGCGCCTATCGTGAAACTAGACCAGCCAACAAAATTCTCAAATCAAACCATTATTCTCTAACACTCATTTTTAAGCCATTAATGAATAAGAAATCTCATAATATAAGTCTAAATAATCAGTGCGGAAACAAAACACAAGCCCGACATCGGGGTGTCACAAGTCACGAGCATCTACTAAGGTCTGAATACAATGAAGAGTCTGAAAATATACTAAAAAGAGTCTAAGGAAAACAAGAGGGAGAAGAGCAGGGCTACGAACGTCGGGCAGCTACCTTGCTAACTCCGATGACTCTGCCACTGAGCAATCAACACCCGCTATCTGGTTCAGAAATACCTAAATCTGCACACAAGGTGCAGGGAGTAATGTGAGTACGCCAACTCAATAAGTAATAAAAGTAAATGAAAGCTGAGCAGTAAGAAAACACGTAAACCACGTCATAACGCTACAACAAATACAGTACGTTTCAAAAATAGTACAGAAATTATTTATTTCATAAATCAAACTCAATATTAGTAAAAACTCTTTCCTTTTTAAAACATCCTCCAATAGTTTCAAACGAGTGATAAAAACAGTGAGTAAAAATGATAGAAACGAAGACAGCCCCTCGGGCAAAACATGTACCATACACCGCCCCTCGGGAAAAATATCCACAGAACTAGCCCCTCGGGCTACCTCACAATCACTCGTAATCAGCCCCTCGGGCATAACATGAATCAAGAACTGCCCCTCGGGCAAAACATGGATCAAGAACAGCCCCTCGGGCAACAACGTGAAACAACAACGGCCCCTCGGGCTACATCACATCACTCACACTAGGTACCCGCGCTCACTGGGGGTGTACAGACTCCGGAGGGGCTCCAATAGCCCAATTGCTACAATCTGCACGGACAACTCTCGTTCTATCACATACCTGCACTCACTGGGAGTGTGCAGACTCCTGGAGGGGCTCTTACAGCCCAAGCGATATAACAAGCCATCTCATGGCATAATCACACAGGCCCTCGGCCTCATAACAAGCCACCTCATGGCGTAACAAATCAGGCCCTCGGCCTCATAATCATGAATCATTAACAACTTGCTGCGGCGCGCAGCCCGATCCCATAATATCCTCCCAACACAAGCCCTCGGCCTCACTAAGTCAGAACTCTCTCAAGCCACTCGGGCAACAGTAAAACATGATGCTCAGTGATAACTAGGGATTTTAACGTGTTTTACACTCCTTCTTGCTTACGCTTTGGTTATAAATTGTCACAAAATAGTCCCAAAAGGCTCATAAGTGTGCTTGATTGCAGGTTTGGTCGACAAAGTGACTAAATGTCAAAGATCGGCTCAAAGGGAGTGAAACCTGCTTAAGTATCAAAGACAAGGCAAACTGAGCGCAAAAAGGCCTAGTGCGGCCGCATTCGACTTTGTGCGGTCTGCACTAGGTAGATTCAGAGAGATGGCTAAACCAGGCTTCAGGCAACGCGGCCGCATTACACATTGCGAGGTCCGCGGTGAAGGCTCCGCGGCCGCACTACCACTTTGTGCGGTCCGCGGAAGAGAGATTCAGAGAGTAAATAATTGCCATGGTTCAAGTTGTGCGGTCCGCGGTCATACTTGTGCGGACCGCGTTAGAGACCTCCGCGGCCGCGGTCCATTCTACGCGGTCCACGGAGCCCAAGTTCAGAGAGTCCAGATTTGAAGTCCAAGAGCCTAGTGCGGCCGCGGTCCATTTTTGTGCGGCCCGCGCTGACCCCGCAGGGGCATTTTTGTCCAGTTTTTCCAACTTATTATAAATAGAACCTTTTTCCATTTTTAGGGTATCAGTTATTTTATTTCAGCAGCTGCGCTCGTGAGAACTTCATCTGTAGCCATTTTTGGCATCTTAGCTTACTTTTAACGATAGATTCTTATATTTTACTTTAGTGCTTAATTAATATGTCTTCTTTTTCATCTATTTCTCTATTATCTTGTTCAAGCATGAGTAGCTAAACCCATTAGCTAGGGTTGTGGCTCAACCCTAGTGTGGATAATTGATGGGTGTTGTGATTTAAGGTTAGATTGACTATGGGTGTTTGTATTTGGGTCAATTTTATGGTTTAATTTATGAATTGGTGGTTGCAAACAGTGATTTGTGCTAAGTTGACTTGGTTCTTCTTGAGAGAGAGAGCCTAAGTCTCCAAAATTGACCCAAGAAGGAATTGGGATGGACTCAAGAGAATTGATAGTCCCAATTAAAGGGTTAAACCTCGAGGGAGTAATTACCGAGTTGAACCCTAGTTGCTTGAGCTAATTTGCCTACCCATTTGGTCTCGAGGGAGTCAATTGGGCAAAATCACTCTCTCTACCGAGAGGTGTGATAGTGGGTAAAATTGTGCAACGGTTATACATTTTTTCCCAATCATGTCAATCAAGCTTTAGAAGCAATTACCTGTCAATTAGCCCCTAGGTGAAAGCCACTACCCTAGTGCCCCTTAATCCATTAGATATAACTCTTAGCAATTATCTCTTAGCGTAATTTAGTTCATTCCTAATTAGTAGTTTTATAATAGTAGTTTATAAAAGAAAACCCAAAAATGTTGGAAGTGACATTTGGAACAATTACACGATTCTAGACTAGATAGATACAGCAACTCCCTTTCTAGCTCCCTGAGGAATTCGATCCCGACCCTCATATCGGGTAAAAGCCATTGCGACCCTCTCTTGCTACCTTTTACTGGTGTGGGGTAGGCAGCGATCAACTTTTGGCGCCGTTGCCGGGGAGCTAACAGTTTTGGCTATCTATTTAGTTAGTTATGTGTGTTGTTCTTCTTTCCTTCCTTATTACTAATTTTTGTGTGTGATTACTACAGGTACCCAATGGCTTTAAACGCGAACGACCCTCTTGGAAATGTGCTTGCGGGGGAGGAGGTAGATGAAGTTGGAGAGGATGATGTGCCTCTTGTACCTCCCGGACCAAGACGAGGCCGCCAGGCCAATGCTAATGACAATGTTCCAGACCCTCCTCTGCCACCTCCAAGAGCGGCTCCTCGGGTGCTACTGAACCAAGGATACACGAGTGCTATAGTCCCTCCCAAAATTCGGGCGGGCAATTTTCAGATAACCAATATGATGTTGACCTTACTTGAGCAGCGTGGGTATTTCACGGGCACTACGGATCAAAATGCCTACAAACATCTAAAAGGGTTCGTGGATACATGTTGGGGTAGCAAGCAGACGAATATGTCCAAAGATGCTCTTAGGTTGAGACTTTTCCCGTTCTCACTCCGGGGAAAGGCATTAGATTGGCTAGAGAGACTCCCCAATCATTCCATCACAACTTGGGATGAATTGGCGGATAAATTTATTGCTAAATTCTACTCACCCGGGCACATGGCGGCACTTCGAGATGAGATATTGTCTTTCAAGGAAGAACCCACAGAACCTTTACATGAGATTTGGGAGCGGTTTAGAACAATGGTGAAAGAATGCCCAAACAATGATATGACCGAGGTAATGATTCAACAAACCTTTTATTAGGGCATCAATACTACAAATCAATGCATAGTCAATCAATTGGCCGGGGGTAATTTCATGAAGTTGTCTTATGACGAAGCTTGCGAGATTCTTGATGAGATGGCGGATACATCTTCCGCATGGCAAAGTAGAGCCAATGTTCCCCAAGGTTACCCTACAGTTATCCATTTGCATAAGGAGTTACACGACCATGGACAGGCTATAGCGGAGTTGACAACTACTATGAACCAATTGGCTAAGGCACAGTTGCAACAAGTCCAAAACCCTCGCCAAGTGAATGCTATGGGAAGTGTTAATTTGCTTACCAAAAAGAGAAGGAAAAGGAGGCAACAAAACCAAGGGAATTCTGAGCAATTTGAGGATGAGTGTGATGGGTTTCAAAATGATGGCTATGATGAGCAAAATGAAGAGGTAAAATATGTTAACAACTATCAAGGCAATAAAGGCAACTCTTCAAACCAACAATGGCGACCTCAAGGTAATTAGGTCAATCAACAACAAGGTGGTGGTAATTGGAACAACAACAACAACCAAGGCGGTAATTGGGGGAACAACAATCAAGGGAACCAAGGGCATTGGAATGGTAATAACAACAATTGAAACAACAATGGTCAAGGCAATTGGAACAACAATGAAAACCAAGGCAATCGGGGGCAAGGCTTTCAAAGGCCCCCAATGTACCAACAACCGAACAATCCACCCCCATTCCCTTCTCAAGGATCTAGTTCTTCGGGTAATGATATGGGAAGAATAGAAATGATGTTCGAACAAATGATGAAGAAGAACCAAGATTTCGATGCTCAATTAGCTTCCCACAATACCTCTATCCGAAATTTGGAGGTGCAAATAGGCCAAATCTCTCAATCGTTGAATACTCGCCCAAAAAGTGCTCTACCAAGTGATACGTTCTTAACCCCAAGGGTGGGAACAATCATGTGATGGCGGTTACAACACGAAGTGGGAGAGGCGGTGATGTGCATGCCTCGAAAGATAAGCAAGTTATTGAAGATGATGTTGAGTTGCAAGAAAATGATGTTCCTTTGCTAGTTGAAGATGTGGTTGATGACAAGGTGAACAATGAAGTGAGGATTGACATTGATGAGGAAGAGGTGGAAACTCAAGAGGCTGTGAACCCGTCTAGGAAACACGTAATTGACATGCTGGAGCCGGTGGTGCCAAAAGCCAGGGCACCTTTGCCTAGACCACCTCCGCCTTATCCTCAAAGGCTAGCCAAGCAGAAAATGAAAACTCAAGAGGTCATGAACCCGTCTAGGGAGCACATAATTGACATGCCGGAGCCGGTGGTGCCAAAAGCCAGGGCACCTTTGCCTAGACCACCTCCCCCTATCCTCAGAGGCTAGCCAAGCAGAAAAGTGATAATCAATTCAAAAAATTCATCGACATGATCAAGAGTTTATCCATCAACGTGCCTTTGGTGGAGGCTTTGGAGCAAATGCTTGGTTATGCTAAATTCATGAAGGATTTGGTTACAAAGAAAAGATCAATGGACTGTGAAACTATCAAGATGACCCACCAAGTTAGTGCCATAGTACATTCAATGGCCCCGAAATTAGAGGATCCTGGTGCTTTCACTATCCCCTGTACTATTGGTAGTGCAGACTTTGCCAAAGCTTTATGTGATCTTGGGGCAAGCATCAATTTA
Organism: Nicotiana attenuata; assembly: GCF_001879085.1. Classification (NCBI taxonomy): domain Eukaryota; kingdom Viridiplantae; phylum Streptophyta; class Magnoliopsida; order Solanales; family Solanaceae; genus Nicotiana; species Nicotiana attenuata. The sequence goes on from NW_017670535.1 coordinate 553,302, forward strand.
ATGCCCTTCTCAGTTTTCAAGACTTTGGGTATTGGGACACCAAGTCCAACTTCCATGAGATTACAGATGGCAGATAAATTAATGAAGCGTCCTTTGGGTATAGTTGATGATGTGCTTGTCCGGGTGGACAAATTTATCCTACCGGTGGACTTTGTGATTTTGGATTGTGAGGTGGACTATGAGGTCCCAATTATTCTAATGAGACCTTTTCTTGCAACGGGGAAGGCATTGGTTGATGTTGAAGCGGGTGAACTAACTTTTAGAGTGGGTGATGAAAAGGTTGTCTTTAATGTTTGCAAGTCTATGAAGCAACCCAATCGCACCAAAGTGTGCTCATTTGTAGACCTTGTCACAGCTGTGATTGTGGATGACACCAGTGTTATGATCAACTTGGAGGATCCCTTTGAGGCCGTGCTATTAAAGCTTGATGACAATGATGCTATAAGCAGAGTGGAGTGTGACAATGCCTTACGTGGGGTAGGCTCTTACTCCTGTGAGCCAAGAAAATCATCTTTGGATCTTGAAAATCAGCAAACTCCACCAACCAAACCATCAATTGAGGAGCAACTAGTGTTGGAATTGGAGCCACCACCTTCACACCTCAGCCCCGCGTTGTGCATGCAAAAAATTATTTTGGAGGATGATGCACGGCCTTCCTTAGAACATCAAAGGAGGCTCAATGAAACAATGCAAGAAGTGGTGAAGAAAGAAGTGATCAAGTGGCCAGATGCAGGCATGGTGTATCCAATCTCCGATAGCTCATGGACTTCTCCGGTGCAATATGTGCCGAAGAAGGATGGAAGGACTGTGGTGACAAATGTCAACAATGAACTTAGTCCCACTCGGACTATCACCAGGAGGAGGGTTTGCATGGATTACCGGAAGCTGTATAAAGTGAGCCACAAGGATCATTTTCCACTGCCATTCCTCAATCAAATGCTTGATAGAATCTTGGAAAGGTTGATGACAGCCATGTGGTGGCTGCTATTCATTCCAAATGATTGAAGGGTAACCTGCGTCGTACCGCGATGTTAAATCAGGTGCTTCTTGGGAGGCAACCCATGTGTTTTTCTTTTTATTTTTTTTGATTTTTCTTGGTAGTATAGGATTGATTTTTGGGCTAACTGATTGTGAGATGTTGCAGGATTGTGTTGATGCAGTGCAAAACATTTTGGAAAAATGGAACAGTCTCTGAAGTTTGCCACTGCGGCCGCATTGCATTTAGTGCGGACCGCGGTGGACCACCGCGACCGCGGTTTATTTTGTGCGGACCGCGGAGGTTGCCTTCTCAGACTTCTTCTGAACAAACCCAGCGCAGTCCGCTATCCGTTTTATGCGGCCGCACTGGTAGGTAAGACTGGGTCCCACACCTTTTTCTATAAATAGACCTCAAGGGTCTCCTTTTACCCTTTTCGAACCCTAAACTCTCAGAGCTCCTTTTTACTGTTCATCCTCTCTTTTGATCATCATTCTTGCTTAGTGTGATTACTTGCATTACATATACACATCTGGTAACATCTCAATCATTTCTTTGTGCTTAATTTTAGTTTTTGTTTCATCTACAGTAGCCCATAGCTTCTTCTTCTTCCCATTTTTCTCTATTTGTTAGCTTAGGTTAGTGTAACTGTTAATTTTTGTGTGCCTAAGGACTATTATTAACTGGGTAAATTGAGTAGGGACAAAGTTAGGTGAAAACTTGAACAATATTGTAAAAATTAGAAACCCTAACTCAGTGCCTTGAATTAGCACCCTCCGCGGACCGCGGTCACTTTAGTGCGGTCCGTGGTGGTTATGTTTCTGAAATATGACCTGTGCCCAGCGCGGCCGCATTGCACTTTGTACGGTCCGCGCTGATCCACCGCGACCGCTATACTACTTTATGCGGGCCGCGGTGGAGAGATTCAGAGAAGTGGTTTTCTAGACCCTGCCCCAATGCGGACCGCGGTGGCTTTTATGCGGTCTGCGATGCCTCCAGTGCGTCCGCACTCCTTTTTATGCGGGCCGCGGTGGCTTTTATGCGGTCTGCGATGCCTCCAGTGCGTCCGCACTCCTTTTTGTGCGGGCCGCGGTGCACTGTTTCTACAACCTTTTTCTGCAACTTTTGGCTTCTATTTTGCAATTCATTTTCCACAACTGATCCACTGCCTATGCTGATACTAACAAAGCTAGATATGTGTGATTGCAGATAATGGTTAAACAACGAGGAGGCAAAGGATCAAAACAACCCGGGAGAGGTGATTCCTCCCGAGGGGTCAAAGGAAAGAGAATAGTCAAACTCACTCCCCAAGCTCGGGAAAACATAAAGAAAACCCGAAAGCTGATAAAAGCCGCAGATAGAGCTGCTTCCCATTCTTCGGGGAGTGAGTATGTGCCCTCCCAAGACATCTCCTCAGACTCAGTCCCAACTCATATAGTCACTAACCTTCAATTGACTGATGATACTCCTCCACCATCACCCACTATCCGAAGGCCAGTCAATATCGCCGAGTCGTTTGAGGGCTCAGTAGCCGGTAGTGGGGACGACTCCACCTCCCCCACAGCTTCATTATCTGGGGAGAGTGCAGGCGGAGATGATGAGGGAGATGAGGAGGTACCGGAGGGTGGTGAGCCTCAGGTGGGAGGCTTTGCCCGAACTAGGAAGCCCGCTGTGTGGGAAGATAGATTTGTGAGTGAGATAGCATACCACAAGTTTAGGGAGTGGTGGCCGGTGAGAAAGTTGATACCGGAGCGAAGTTTCATTGACAAAGACTTATTACCCCACAACCCTGACGTCCAAAGGCAGTTTAGGACTAGAGTGGGTTGGGAAATATTTATGGAGCAGTGTATTGAGGCAAATGAACATATGGTCAAGGAATTTTACTGCAATGTGGCCCACATCGTCAAGGGTTCCAAAGTGACCAAGGTTCGAGACAAAAAGGTGTCGTTCGACGGGAGGTCTCTAAAAGAATATTTGGGCTTCAATGAAGAGGACGAGACTCTATATCAGGCAAAGTTGGAGATGGGCGAGGGGTCAGTACCTGGCAGTCCCAGGTACTGTTCCTCAATGGTTGACTGCGGGGGTAAAAATACCGAGAAGGACACTAAACTTTGAAGCTAGGGGTTGGTTGACTTTTGTTTGCAGTCGGTTGGACCCTACTACCCATGACCAGACCATTCCTCTCCACCGGGCTATATTGGTTGCTTCCATCATGGCGGGGTACCCCATTAATGTGGGGAATATGATGACCCGCGTTATCTCCTTAGTGGGTGCAGAGCACGACCAGAACTACCCTTACCCCAACACTCTCTCTATGTATTTTCGGGACTTGGAGGTGAAAAGAAGTCCTATGATGTCAAGGCCAAACCAGTAGTTCCATTTTCATGGTACAGTTTGAAGGGGCCAGACAACCCTAACGACAAGAACTACAAGGCACCTGCTTCTGCCCCAACTGGTCAGTCTGAAGAGCCAGTTGTGGTAGAGGCTCCCTCTGAGCCGGCCTCCACTACTGCAGATATGCCTCCAGGACCTTCCACTTCAGCTGACATTTCTCCAGGCCCTTCTACCTCAGCTAGCCCGGAGATTCCATCTTCCGCCCATCCTATCACTGCCCACCGGCTGAGCCAGACACTTCAGAGCCTGAATAACTGGATGTACACTGCTTCATCCAAGTTGTCTACCTTGACCTCCACCATTGCAGCTCAGTCAGTTCCTCAGCCAGTACAGGTCCCACAGTCCATTAAGGATGCATTGAAGAAGATACTAGAAAACCAGGAGAAGATTCTCAGTACCCAAGCTGAGTTGGCAAAGGCTGTGGATTCACATGGCAAGGCTCTAAAAGAGCTTGCCAAGGAGCACAAGAAGCTGCGCAAGACACGAGCCTCCAGGGAGTCCATAAAGGAGCCGAGGGCGGATGTGGATAGAATGAAGGCAGACCAGCTGCCTTTAGACTTATTGTTTGAGGACCCAGCTCCAGCAGCAGTTCCAGTAGCAGCCACAGATCCAGAGCAGACACAGAGGCCTCCGAAGAGGAGGAGGACTATCCCTAGAGCAGATGATGCCATCATCCAGTTGGCGGACCCACCGGAGGCTTCCTCTAGTCAGCCACCGGATGTACCAGAGCCAGAGCCAGTACAGGTCCAGTCCCAGGTCCCAGCAGCTGAGCAGCAGGATACTGGGAACCAGTCTGAGGTTCCCGAGCATACCGAGGACCCAGAGACCACACATGCTCCTATGCAGATGGACGAGGCTTAGGGAGTCTTCATATCCTTTACTTATACGTTTTGGTGCTTATTTTGTTAGTTGGCATTGGGGACAATGCCAACTTTTATTCGAGGGGGTGCTCCCTTCATTTTTGGGATGACTGTATATATTGATACTATTTTATGCTTTCTTGATTTTTCATTTGGTCTGTATATAATCTTGCATTTAGTTACTTTTATCGTACTTTTTATCTTTTCTTTGGTCTGTATATAAAGTTACATCATTGTATATATTCATTCCCCGTTGTATATTCACTCCCCTATTGTACATATTCATTTTATTTTCTATTTTCGCAAAAAAATTCATTTTTAGCTTCTTATATAGGCTCGTAGCCTTTTGTTTTGCTTTGGATGTTTTAATAAGCCTTTGATTTTCTTAATGCCACGGTTCTTTCCAAAGGTGGAGTTTTGTGTGAACCGGGTGGCTCTTCCCAATGATAGATGGCGTGACAACCTTCTTAAGGGTTTGAGTCCGTTTTTGTTTTTGTTTTTGTTAGTTTATAGTTAAGGGTACCTCAAGCAAAGCTTCACTTGCGCCTAGCACATTTGCCTTTGATCCCATGGTCAAAGACAAAATGTTGTGTTTAGGATGGTGAAAGTTGTGGCCTTGAGACTCTTGCGTTGGCCGATAATCATCAAGTGGTTTTTCGGGACCATTGTGTGCTCAAATCGTATCTAAGGTTGTTGTGGGCCCCCGACTCGATGTCTTTAGCAATCCCCTAGCTTGTGTGGTGAGAAATCGAATTGCGAGTCCAAGTCCCGAGCCATTGGTCTAGAACTTGCCCTGAATGTTTGTTGAGGCGAAATCTTAAGTGAAATTTGACTTGGGAAGTGATTATAGGCTCCCCTTGATCCAAATGATAGTTGAACAAATTCCATAACCCTTTTGAGCCTTAGACCTTTATCTTTCAAGAACCGTGTTACAAGCCTACACCCGTTCTAAAAGATACCCTCTCTTGGCACCCGATCTTTCCTTGAGCACATGGCAAAAGTATAAGTTTGGGGGGAGAGACGAGGATTGCAACAAAGTGGTAAAAAGGCACAAACGTGAAGAAAAGGAAAGGCAATGAAAAAGAAAGAAAAGCAAAAAGATAAAAAGAAAGTTCAATGTGAAAAAGAATAAAAAGGGATTCAAGAAAAGCAGTGAAAAAGAAAGAAAGGTGTGGAAAGTTGAAAAAAGGAGAAAAGGTTTGAAATGCATAAGAAAGAGTGATAATGTGTCTCTCTAACCCCTTGAAAAGAGGTGAAATGACTCAAAGAGTCAAGTGAATTGTGCCAAATGAATCAAAAGAAGTGCTTAAGGGAAGATGGAACCCACTTAGACCAAAATATTTCCTACCCTGAACCAAAAGCCTTCACAATGACTCCACAAAAATCCTATATGATCTTGAGTTGAATGAAGCTTACATTAGTGGATACTTACATAAGGGGCAAGCATATGGTACCTAGAGCCGGACTTGTGACCTTTCCTTGAGAGAGATGAGTGAATTCCCATTAACCTCGTTTTGTGTCCCACTATTCTAAAGGTGAGGTGTGCTTAGGGAGAGTTGAGGATGTGTGAGTTTGGGTTCCACAATGACCAAAGTAATTGAAAGAGTTCTTTGATGTGTTGAGTCAACTCTTGATGCTCTTGTGTCGCACTTAATCCATGGTTGTTCAAAGTTTAAATGTTGTTAATGATTCATTCGTATTGAGGGCAATTGTTAGTCCCAATTGATGCTTGTTGAGGTTAATTTAGGATAGCTGGAAATTCTTGGATTTTACCTTAAGGGATGGGTCTTATTTTGTTTGCTTGAGGACAAGCAAAAGCTTAAGTTTGGGGGAGTTGATAACTAGGGATTTTAACGTGTTTTACGCTCCTTCTTGCTTACGCTTTGGTTATAAATTGTTACTAAATAGTCCCAAAAGGCTCATAAGTGTGCTTGATTGCAGGTTTGATCGACAAGTGACGAAATATCAAAGATCGACTCAAAGGGAGTGAAACCTGCTCAAGTATCAAAGACAAGGCAAACTGAGGGCAAAAAGGCCTAGTGCGGCCGCATTCGACTTTGTGCGGTCCGCACTAGGTAGATTCAGAGAGATGGCAAAACCAAGCTTCAGGCAGCGCGGTCGCATTACACATTGCGCGGTCCGCGGTGAAGGCTCCGCGGCCGCACTACCACTTTGTGCTGTCCGCGGAAGAGAGATTCAGAGAGTTAAAAATTGCCATGGTTTAAGCCGTGCGGTCCGCGGTCATACTTATGTGGACCGCATTAGAGACCTCCGCGGTCGCGGTCCATTCTACGCGGTCCGCGGAGCCCAAGTTCAGAGAGCCCAGATTTGAAGTTCAAAAGCCTAGTGCGGCCGCGGTCCATTTTGTGCGGCCCGCACTGACCCCGCAGGGGCATTTTTGTCCAGTTTTTCCAGCTTAGTATAAATAGAACCTTTTTCCATTTTTAGGGTATCAGTTATTTTATTTCAGCAGCTGCGCTCGTGAGAACTTCATCTGTAGCCATTTTTGGCATCTTAGCTTACTTTTAATGATAGATTCTTGTATTTTACTTTAGTGCTTAATTAATATGTCTTCTTTTTCATCTATTTCTCTATTTTCATGTTCAAGCATGAGTAGCTAAACCTATTAGCTAGGGTGTGGCTCAACCCTAGTGTGGGTAATTGATGGGTGTTGTGATTTAAGGTTGGATTGACTATGGGTGTTTGTAATTGGGTCAATTTATTGTTTAATTTATGAATTGGTGGTTGCAAACACTGGTTTGTGCTAAGTTGACTTGGCTCTTCTTGAGAAAGAGAGCCTAAGTCTCCAAAGTTGATCCAACAAGGAATTGGGATGGACTCAAGAGAATTGATAGTCCCAATTAAAGGGTTAAACCTCGAGAGAGTAATTACCCGACTTGAACCCTTGTTGCTTGAGCTAATTTGCCTACCCATTTGGTCTAGAGGGAGTCAATTGGGCAAAATCACTCTCTCTACCGGTAGGTGTGAGAGTGGGTAAAATTGTGCAACGGTTATACATATTTCCCCAATCATGTCAATCAAGCTTTAGAAGCAATTACCCGTCAATTAGCCACCTAGGGGAAAGTCACTACCCTAGTGCCCCTCAATCCATTAGATACAACTCTTAGCAATTATCTCTTAGCGCAATCTATTTTCAATTCTAATTAGTAGTTTTATAATAGTAGTTTATAAAAGAAAACCCAAAAATTATGAGAAGATCAATTAAGAACATACACGCGATCCTAAGCTAAGTAGATACCCAACTCCAATCCTAGCTCTCTGTGGATTCGATCCCGACCCACAAATCGGGTAAAAGCTATTGCGACCCTCTCTTGCTACCTTTTATTGGTGTGGAGTAGGATGCGATCGTTGGTGAGTTACCTCGTCTTGCCCTTAGTCCTGTACTTTCCTCCCCTATTTCCTTTTTGGTTTAATTTTCTCTCGCTGATAGGTCGGAGGGTCACGAGGAGGGCGAGGGCTCCCATACCTGCTTTTCGTCAGTCGAGTCTCTCGATCGGACTTGAACCGATTGCGGCTGCAAGTGAGAGCATTCAGGCCGCTGCCACTTTACAGACTACGGCCCCTCCCGGACTCGGCCGTCATGAGGTTGCTCGTTAGGCGGAAGCTTTGATTCCTGCAGTTCATTTGGTGGACGAATCGTCTCAAGATGATGGCGAAGAAACTCCATTAAAGAGGCGGAAAATAAGGGCTGATGGGGTACCCAGGATCGAGGGGCCTTCGAGGGGCGATCCCGTGTTGGCAATGTCTGAGCCTGTTGGTGATGCTAAAATTTAGATGAGGAGACCATATCCCCCTGGGGCATGGAGGTGGTGCCCGTTTCTGGCGAGGTGGAGTATACCGTGGTAGGGGGTAGAGCTCGGAGACCGTTGCGATCATTCCGAGTGGTCTGTCATCTTCACAACAGGCCCGTGCTCCCTTTTCGGCCTGCGAGAGGGCAAAGGGCGTGGTTATAGATGACTATAAATCCGGTTTGGATATTGACCCCGAGGACATAAGCATGTTTGAGGCGGAATTCACTCGGATGGAGGCGGGTGCGGACGATTCCTCTCGCATGATCGAGATTGCTCCGGATTGTGATTTGTTGGAAGATACGGTGAGCCTGGTGCCCCAATTTGCCCTTCTTTGTTCCGCTACTGAAATCAGGGCTCTTCAGGAGATCAGTGATGTTGGCCTATCACGGGGCGTAGCCGGAATGGCTTTGAGGGTGAGTTTTTATTGCTTTCTTCACTTTACATCTTCTACTCTTGCTAACTTTCTCTTTTTGTTCTCTCTTCTTTCTTTAGACTTTTATTTTGGAGACTGAGAGTATCTGCCGTGATGAGAAGCAGGCTTCCGCTTTTCAGAAAATGGTTTCAAAGTATCACCGATACCGTGACAAGTGCCGCGAGATCAGGGCGGGCGGTAATCCTCAGTCCCTTAGGGAGGAGTTGGAGCAGAAGGACGAGGACCTGATGCGGTCCATTGGCAGATACAGCAAACACGAGGGGCTACTTAGGGCTAAAGAAGAAAAGCTCGATGTGGGCAAGGGGGTTGCGGCTGAGTGTGTTGATCTTCAGGCGAAGGTGGTGGCCCTACGAACAGAGCTTGAGCAGAGTGCCATTAGAGTCGTCGGCCTAAGTGTTGAATTGGCGGAGAAAGTGACAGAGTTGAAAGGAAGGCGACCGAGCTGGAGAGGGCTCAGGAATCCCGAGTAGCGGCCTTGGGGAGGGCTGCGGCGCTAGAAGATTCTATCCGCGTTCTCAGGTCTGAACGTGCAACTGAGATGGAAACGGTCGCTCTGAGGGAGGCGCGGCTTGATGAGCAGATTAGCGGTCATGAGGGAGACGTCTCGAACCTGGGCGATCAAGTTGCTGCTCTCGAGCCTGAGAGGGTGCAATTGTTGGCTTCAACTCCTCCTGCGTCCGCCTCTGCTGCCGTTCCTCGCCCTTTGTACGAGATGTGGATCCACGCTGAGGCTCAGCAGGATATATATAAGGGCTTGTGGGCGGCGGGGAGTGTTCCTGAAGCCGCTTTCGAAGAAGCTCATGTTAAAGCGCGTGAGACCCTTCTTGTCTGCGGTTATGACCCAGAGACACCGGATTCCGGTGGAGACGATGAGGCCGAGGACGGGCTTACCTTTGACGATGAACATTCTGATAGAGAGGGTGACGGTGGAGGTGAAGCCGTTGAACCTAGCGGGAAGAGGGATGACGGCGTGGATGGGGATAATGCTGCAAGAAGCTTTTGTACTTAATTTTTCCTCTTGTATTTAGTTTTTCTGTACTTAGTTGGGTGGGCCTCCCCTTTTGGCCCTTTGTAAGACGCTATTTTTCCTTTGAATGGAGCAGTTGATTTGTCCTTGGTTGTACCTCTTTGGCCTTTCCTTCTCTTTTCTTTTCGAATTTCTAGGATATTCTTGCATTAAGTCCCTGACTTTCGGTAGTTAATTTGAACGGGGTCATATTCAGACTTGTTAATTCGAGCGAGGTCGAATTTAGACTTGTTAATTCGAGCGAGGTTGAATTTAGACTTGTTAATTCGAGCGAGGTCGAATTTAGATTTGTTAATTCGAGCGAGGTCAAATTTAGACATGTTAATTCGAGCGAGGTCGAATTTAGACTTGTTAATTCGAGCGAGGTCGAATTTAGATTTGTTAATTCGAGCGAGGTTGAATGTAGATTTGTCGTAAATTCGAGCGGGGTCGAATTTGGATTTGTTAATCCGAGCGAGGTCGAATGTAGACTTGTCGTAAATTTGAGCGAGGTCGAATTTAGATTTGTTAATTCGAGCGAGGTCGAATGTAGACTTGTCGTAAATTCGAGCAAGGTCGAATTTAGATTTGTTAATTCGAGCGAGGTCAAATGTAGACTTGTCGTAAATTCGAGCAGGGTCAAATTTTTCTTGTTATTTCGAGCGAAGTTGAATTTGTCTTGTCGTAAATTCGAGCGAGGTCGAATTCAGACTTGTGTTAGCGTGATGTGTAAACTCAGTGGAGTTGCGTAAGAATTCCGTATATTGCTTCGCTTACTCATTTATTGGAGAATACTACATGTTGCTGTACGGTCCGTACATACATTCGAGGTAAGAGGTTGAATTTTGGATAGTTGTGTCGTCGCATAGTGACTTTGTCTAGCGCGTGGGTGAGTTTCACGCACTTGTGTTCTGTCTGCATGTCGGGGAGATTTGCATGTTTTCCGGGCTGGTAACCCAGTCCTAGTCTATACCGGTTTTTCCTTTATGGCATTGAGTACCAACTTGTTGGGGGGGGGGGGGGGGTTTGCTCAACCGTTGCTTGCAGAATGATATGACGCGGAGCGTTTTCTTGGTGTGCTATTTTGATAGCGTTTGTTCCCTGTTCGCGTGTCGGTGAGTATGCCCCTGTTCCTGTCCCACTCTGAAAAGAAATAGCAAGTTAAAGCCAAACGAAGTCGTTTGTTATCTCGACTAATTGGTTGACAAGTGGAAGGGAGCGACCGTGTTCCCTTCTTTGGCTATGTTTCGTAGTTGCTATCACTGGTTGAGCTAATATTCACCGAACTCGGATGACATCTTGTGGGTCTTTGGCTTGGTGTTTTTGCCGTCTCCGCTACTTGGGTCTGGAGAGTCCCTTCGATCTGATTGGCAATGACCTGAGAGTGCTAGCTTTAGATCCGATCTCAGCCTCGTGCTTAGCTTCGGCGTTAGTCGAATCTGGCGCCTCGTGGGTTGATGACTTAATTCACCCGTTGGAGTTCGAGTTCAAGTCCCAATTCGATCCAGTCCCGAGTGCATGAAGGTACGGAAACATAAGCCACACCACAAGCACATATGTGAAAGGATGAGGTTACAACAAACTGTAAGTAGAACAAGAACCGAGTTTAGATCTAGAGGAAACTAAAACTTTGGCTAGGAAATACCCATAGGCGACGACAAATTGTTCGACCAAAAAGTTTTAAGCCTTTTTATTAGTCTAATTCAATAAAGAAGATATGGGTAAATCCTAGCCAGAGATAATTTATTCTAGATCTGAGATGAAAGACAAGAATAAATAAGCATAGTTGGGCGTAAAATTTGATTATAGTCACGATTGGGTTCCATAATATTAGAAAAGGAAGGTAGCTTCAATAATATCAAATGATAACGACAAAATACATAAAGGAAAAGAATCACCATTCTTGAACTAGATAGACCTCCATACATTTGATAAAGTTGAACCACAGATAAAATACCAAGATCTTGAGGTTTATCCCCCTTTTTGGCGAAGAGCTTGGGAGGATGGAACATCTTGTCCTTCAGAGGGATGAATCTCTCTCTTTGTGTGTTTCCATCACATCCCCCCTTTTTGTTACTCTCTATCATGACATTTATACCAAACACTTTCCTTACCCAGTGGTCCTTGATCGGAGTACCTAAGTTAATATCCTGTAAAATATTCTTCTAAAATGTCTAAGTGTTGAGCTATCCGTTCGGGCCGAACTGAGTGCTCGACCTCGACCGTAGCTGAATCATTCGCCGATGTATTGCTTCATGTACGCGACTTTGGCTTAGTTGACTCCTAGTCGTTCTTCCTTAAGTGGAATTCTTTTGATCATATTTTGACCTATACATAGGTCTTGATGTTTTAACTTTAATACCATACAAGAGGGAGGTGATTTGTGTAGTCTCCAATTTTTCGCTTAAACTGATTATGAAGGACCTGGTTCTTCTAAGTGTTTCTTAACCTACTATTGCTGAAATAGTAAAAGCGAAAAGTAAAGAACACAAGTATTTTACGTGGAATACACCTGGCTCAAAAGGTGAAAAAACCACGACCTACTTCTCAGTAGGATTTTCCCAAACTCTTCAAAATCACTGAGCCAAAAACTGCATTTACAAACACTTTTGTAAACCTAGAATTAACTCTAATCCTGTTGTGGCAAACAGGCTCTAACTGTTGCGACAACTTCAAGTTAACTCTAACTTGAATACTCTGAGTACCTATTACAATTGCCTCTAGATAAAGCTGAAAGGTACAATATGAAAACATCTACTACAATTGAACTAGAATAAATGATAAACACTTGGAACTGGTTCTTCTATCTGGTTCATGTAGCTTCAGGTTTGCACACTTGAATCACACACGAACTGCTTGCAAAAAGCCTTGCTATTTTGCTCTCAATTCACGTTTAACTTTTGCGCTTGTGCGTCACCTGTAAAGTGAGAACATCCTGCAATTTATAGAGTTAGTAGATGAAGTAATAACTAGAATTCTAATGCTACTTTTTCTTGGTGGAAGAGTTCTAGTTGATCTCGATTTCTAACTCTTTCCCTATCTTGGATAGTGTTCTCTTTGAGTAAGGAGTCCTTCTCCTTATCAATTATGCAACATTTTTTATCAGGAGATATCAATTATGCTAAGTTAAGTTTATCTCCTTCATGTGCATCCCACATGCTCGAATCTGCCCGATTCTATGCACACAAGGGATGGACCTGGTTCATGCCTGAGCTTCCTTTGTCAATCTTCAAAATTATCCTTCACCTGGGCCAACAAATTCCCCCTTTTTGATGATGACAAACTCTGTGCTTTTCATAAGCTTAGGCCATGTTTCAACATAGCTCAACATCAACACAATGTTAGAAACATTTTTCCTTTTTATCACTTATCATCAAGGAACAGGTACATTAGGTTATAAACATCACTATTCAAAGTATAAAGCACAACCTTTTCCCCCCCTTTGGCATCATCGAAAAGTTGCATAAAAAATGTGAGATAACTAGATTTTAAACTTACTCATGGCCACTGGGGCTACTTCAAATGCAAACATGGATTAATCATCATAGATCAAGCTAAAAATTTTAACCATCAAAGAAATATAAGCAAACAGTTAGAGCAAAAACATTGAATCTCATTGATGATTGATAAGATTCTACCACAAAGCATAAAAAGAAATAAAAATACTAAAAACATGAGCAAACGAAACAAAAAGTCCCGAACTGGGTCACTGGTTGATCTACACTAGGCTAGGAGGCTTAAGGCTTGGAAGAACTAGGTGCTTGGTTTTTGGCTTGGAGGAGTTTCAGCATATCTTGAAGAATGCTATCATTCTTCTCCTATTCTCTTGCTAGCTCAGTTCTGAGAGCATCTTTCTCAGTCTCTACCTCAGTCAACCTCTTCTTCAGCCTCTCAATCTCAGCATCCTTAGCCCCATTTTCCTACACCAAAGATCTGACCTTGCTATTCACCGGTACCTTCTTGGATGAACCAGATTCTTCAGGAGTGGCATGGACTGCATAATCGCAAGCAAGCAGAGTATTAATCACAAAGTGATCCTTGCTTGTACCAACCTCCCACTTCTTTATAGTTACCTTGAAATATGCAAGCACAACTATGAGAATGAAGCCATAGGGAATGGCATGAGACTTAGTGCCTAATAACCCTATCAAGAAGCTGGATTATAAATCCAGGCCAATTAATCTATTTCCCACTATCCAAACACTCAATCAGGACCAATTCAAACAGCACTTTGTGGGGTGGCTTTATCTCACTCTTGTACACAGCCTTGGGCTCAAGTTCCTCCTCATTGTCACTGAATTTTCTGGTAATGGCAAGGGCAGTAGAAAGGTTTTCTAGGCTTGGCCACTTAAGCTTTGTGTAGTCATTGTACCCCTCAGCAGGTACACCTAGAATTTTACCCAACTCCTTCACATTGAAAGAGATTTACACCCTTTTCACCAAGCTGGTAACCCGTCCATCCTTCACTGCAGCATTTGCCATAAATTCAACAATTTTACTCCTGGCCAACCTGCCATCCATCTGAAGGACCATGTCCTTCCAGCCTTGCGATTCCAATTTCTCCAACAGCAGCACCATCCCTTCCTCCTCCAAATCCCTGAGGAGTCTACCCTTCAGAATTGTCCTCATGCCAAACTTGGCCATCTTGTCTTTCTCAATATCTGAATCATCTTCCTCTTCCTCTTCCTCTTCCTCTTCCTCTCCACTCCATTCTTCTTCCTCAGCAATTTTTACTTGTTTAGTTTTCACTGCAGACCTAGTCCTTTTTGCTAGGGTAGATGGTTCAGCAAATGTTGACTTAGAAGTAGACTTTTTAGTGGAAGTCTTGGCTTTCTTGGGTTTGGCTAACTTTCAATTGAGCGTCTAATTTCTTTGATAATTCACTCCCAACCACTTTCTTGCGAGCAAGCATTTGACTCTTATTTTCTTAGGCTGAGGAGTGATTGAAAATGAGGTGCATGGTGGGGGTGTGCCGGGGTTGTCAGAAGGGTTTGTCATTGCTATGCTTGGTTCTGGAAGAAAAGAGAGGTAGATTCAAATTTGGAGAATGAGAGACGATGGAGAGTATTTCTACGGTTTGAAAATTTTGGAGTGAAGACAGAGATAATGATGATCAATTTAAAGGGGGGTAATTAATGGGTGACAGCAAGCTTTTCAGACTCTTAGAAGTCTAATGAAACTGAATTGTCAGTTTTGAAGAGACGGTGGAGTCCTTCCTTAGTATCTAGGTGGTTTAATTTGGTTAGGATTCTTTTGAACGGAACTGGTTTACTTATATTGGATAAGTTCAAAAGGAATTTGGACTTAGGTAGGACTCTACTCATGATCCAAATATTATTATTTCAAATTATGCAGAGTGTAGAAAACATACCTATTTATCTTGATAAACCAGGTTCTTTACTGAAAATTCTCTCGTGTAAGTCTAAATTTGCCAAAACAGAGAAAATATCATTAGAGATTAATTAATCATTACCAGTTTATGGCCAATCCCATCACTGTTCATGATCAGTGTCTTAAACGCATTTTAAGGTATTTGAAAGGCACTCTACATTATATTATGCTCTTAGATTCCCTTATCGCCCTATCTCAACACTTTTTTTTGTTACTCTTATGCGGGGCTGGTTGTCCAACTATTCGTCGCACAACCACTGGATTCTGCATTTTCTTTGGTGACAATCTAATTTTTTGGGGCTCTAAAAAGAAACCAACAGTTGCCCGCGCTAATGCAAAAGCTGAATACAAAGTGTTAGCTATCACTGCTTCTGAAATTTGATGGCACTCCTACTTGCTAAAGGATTTACATGTGTCAATTCCTCACCCATCCCTTCTCTTTTGTGACAACTCTTCATACTCTGCTTCCACCTTATTCCTTCAAGGTTGCACCTTGCCGTAAGTTCTCGTTCGATTCTAAGTCGGAGAATGCCCATGAATAGGGTCTTATTATAAAATCCGCAGTTTTGAAAGTAGCCCTAGTTTTAACACATGGCACAAGTGTATGCTATTTAAAGTATGATATTGAGCAAGACCTAATCTACTTATGTACAAGATTTTACAGATTTTCTAACTAAAAAAATCATTTTTTTTTCGTTAAACCTTGAACTGGTCATTTTAGGTGATCTTAATTTATTCCAACTTTTTCCTCTCAAAGTGATCTCTACTTAAGGCTTTTGTAAAAATGTCAGCAATTTGCTTGTTAGTAGAACAAAACTCCACAGTGATCAAGTCTTTCTCATAGTTGTCCCTAAAAAAATGGTGCCTAACATCTATGTGCTCAATTATATTATGATGAACCGGGTTCTTTGTCATACTAATTGCACTATCGCAAAATATACGATACAACCAACATTAATTCCAAAGTCCAATAATTGCTGTTTGATCCACAGCAATTGAGCATAACATGAAGCAGCAACAACATACATGAACCAAGAAAGTGTGTCATACCTGAGGTGTTCTTCCTATCCACAAGGGAACCTGCATAATCAGCAGCATATCCCACTAGGTTAAAATTACTACCTTTTGAATACCAAAGACAAAGGTTAGTGGTGCCTTTCAAGTATCTCAATATTCTCTTTACAGCAGTCAAGTGGGACTCCTTTGGATTTGCCTGAAATCGATCACAAAGACCTACACTGGAAACATTGTCAAGTCTGCTAGCAGTGAGATATAAAAGAGAACCAATCATTCCTCTATACAACTTCTGATCAACAAATGAACCAGGTTCATCTATATTCAATTTTGTGGCTGTTGCTATAAGAGTATCGATTTCTTTTGATTTTTCCATTTTAAACCTTTTAAGCAACTCTTTCACATATTTCTGCCGATGGATCATAGTTCCGTTTGAGTTTTGTTTAATTTGTAAGCCTAAAAAGAAATTAAGCTCACCCATCACACTCATTTCAAATTCACTCCCCATTAGTTTAGCAAATTCTTCACTTAGTTTATCAGTAGTTGCTCCAAAGATTATATCATCAATGTATATCTGCACTACTAAAAGGTCTTTACCTTTTTTCCTTCAAGAATAAAATGTTATCGATTTTACCTCTCCAATAGCCATGCTCAAGCAGGAATTTTGATAATCTTTCATACCATGCTCTGGGAACCTGCTTGAGCCCATAGAGTGCCTTGTCAAGTTTGTACACATGATTAGGACACTCCTTACTTTCAAACCCTGGAGGTTGCTTGACAAACACTTCTTCCTTTAGATAACCATTGAGGAAGGCACTCTTGACATCCATCTGGTGAATGGTGAATTCCATGTAAGCAGCAAAGGCTATGAGGAGTCTTATTGCTTCCAGCCTTGCAACTAGAGCAAAGGTCTCATCATAGTCTATACCATCCTCTTGGCTATATCCTTGGACCACCAATATTGCCTTGTTCCTTGTAACTATTCCATCTTCATCAAGTTTGTTTCTGAAGACCCATTTTGTGCCAATTACTGATTTGTCCTTGGGTCTTGGTACCAGATGCCAAACTTGACTTCTTTCAAATTGGTTGAGTTTATCTTGCATTGCATTTACCCAGTCTGCATCCTGCAAAGCTTCAGCAACATTTTTAGGTTCAATAAGAGATAAAAAAGCATCAAAAGCATAAAGATTCTTTAATGATGATCTGGTTTTAATTCCAGAGGTTGGATCAGTAATTATATTCTCAATGGGATGAGAACTTTGATACTTGTAAGGTTTCACAACCAGTTGGTTTCCTCTTGATGTTTCTCCAATGTTTTGTTGCTGAGGAATAGGTTCATGGACATGTTTCATCGAGGTATGAGATTCAGTTCTTCTTTGTTCAGTTCCCCCCGTCAGGTTGCCCTGAATAGAAGAACCTGTTCCATCACATGTTCCTTCTTCTGGTTCAGCTTCAGTCTGGGCTATGATTTCATTTAAATTTCAAACTTACCTAGGGAATCTTTACCATTGTTGTGCACAAAGCACTTGCATCCAAATTCCCTAAGATGGGATATATTTGGTTTTCTCCCTTTAAGTAACTCATAGGGAGTCTTCTCTACAAGAGGTCTAGTCATACACCTATTGCTGATGTAGTATGCAGTATTTACAGCTTCTGCCCAGAAGTTATGGGGCAGTTTGCTAGAAAGAAGCATAGTCCTAGCCATATCTTCAAGTGTTCTATTCTTTCTTTCAACTACTCCATTTTGTTGTGGAGTCCTAAGAGCAAAAAAATTATGATCTATGCCATGCTCATCACAAAATTCAGCAACTTAGTATTTTCAAATTCAGTTCCATGATCAGACCTAATTGATGCAAGTTGATTACCTAGTTGTTTCTGAGTTTTTCTAACAAAAGAAGTAAACATGTCAAATGCTTCATCTTTAGATGTTAAAAACAATGTCCAAGAAAACCTAGAGTAATCATCAACAAGCACCATTACATATCTTTTACCACATCTGCTTATTATTCTCATTGGACCACAGAGATTCATATGGTCCAGTTCCATCATTCTGGTGGTGCTTATCACTTTCTTGCATTTAAAAGAGGATCTTACCCGCTTCCCCCTTGCACAAGCCTCACAAACCGTGTCTTCCTTAAACTTGATGTTAGGCAGCCCTATCACCAGGTCCTTGGAGACTAATTTGTTGAGTTGACTCAGACTTGCATGTCCAAGTCTCTCGTGCCAAAGGAGGGGATCGTTATCCAACACACTTAAGCAAGTGAGTTCATTTTCTGAAAGTGTGGACAAATCTACAATGTATATATTGTTTACTCTTTTTCCCTGCAAAACAATCTTGTTAGTAGTAAGATTAATCACAAAATATTATGTAGAGGTGAATGCTACCAAGTTACCTTTATCACACAATTATGATACACTGATTAGACTGTATTTTAGGCCATCTATCAAGTAGACATTCTCAATAGAGCGAGAATCAGTCTTACCTGCCTTTCCAACCCCAATGATCTCACCTTTCTTCCCATTTCCGAATGAGACATTTCCTCCTTTGAGGTCCTCAAGTGAAAGGAACTGGTTCTTGCTTCCTGTCATATGCTTTGAGCAGCCACTATACATGTACCATATTTGGTTGCTCCCCTTCACTTGGACATGCAAAAGGAAATCAGGAGTTAGTCTTAGGAACCCAAACTAGTTTGGGTCCCTTTCTATAGGCAAAATGGTGAATCAGATTCTTTTTGGCCCAACCTGGCAGCCGATTTTTCCCTTGAACAAATATTTTTTTCTTTTGACTAGCCTTTTCTTTTGCAGTGCATTCACTTTTGTAGTGACCAGTTTTACTACAGTGTGTGCAAATTTTGTTCTCAGAAAGTATGAGGTACTTGCTTTTAGGATCCCACTTAGGTGCAGGGGTCCCGTAGCCAAGTCCTCTCTTGTTGCTACTGTGGTGTTCATGTAGCCATGAAAGTGCATCGGAGGACCTGTTCCATTTACAGGTTCTGTCTAGCTCGTGCTTGACCTTGCTTAGATCCTCCTTTAGGATTCTTATCTGCTCATCTCTTTTGTACAACTCATCTTTCATTTTTCCTAAGTTTTCTTCTAAAGTGAGTTGTGTGTGATCGGCTTTCTTTTTACTTGTTCCTAATTTCAATTTTATATTTTCAGATCTAAGCTCTAGGACAGTGGTGTCAAGTTCATGAACCTGATTCTTTAACTCAGCATTTTTACTTTCACTTTCACTAGCCCTAAGTTCCAGATTTTTGTACTTAGCTTTCAAAATCACACACTCCTTAGACAGTTGTTCCTTTTCATTGTTTAGATCCTCAGATTCATCAATGAAATCTAGAAGTAACTCAAATAGCCTTTCTTTAGATAAAAATTTAATCTTGTCTTTTAGATCAATTACACTTACCTCAGATTCCTCATCAGATTCTCCAATGGCTATAAGTGCTTGTTCATCTGCATCTTCATCATCCGAGCTTTCATCTAAGCTTTCTCCCCAAGCAGCAACCATAGCCTTTTTTGATCCTTTGTTCTTCTTAGATAGAACTTGTTCCTTCTTCCTGTTTATTCGTTCAACCCTTTCCTTCTTCCATTTAATTTCCCATTGAGGGCAGTTTTTGATGTAGTGATTAGTCTTCCCACACTTGTAACACCCCTCATTGGTTTGCTTTTCAGGAACCCTTGGTTTGTTGCAGCTTCCAATTCTTGAAGGATATTTTCCTCTCATTAGGTACTTCTTGAAGTCCTTTGTGATCATGGCCATTTCATCATCTTCTAGTTCAGAATCTTTAGTGATTCTGAGTGCCATGCTCCTTTCCTTCTTGGGTATATCCATCTTCATGGTTTGCCTTCTAAGTTCATAAGCAGTGAGATTTTCAATTAGCTCATCCAACTTAAGAGTGACAATGTTCTTTAGTTCCTGAATGGCAGTGATTTTGCTCTCCCAAGTGACTGGTAGAACCCTTATCAAAATCTTCTCAACTCTGTCTTCTTCAGGAATAATCCTTCCAAAAGACTTAAATTCATTTGTTAGTGTAGTGAACCTTGTATACATCTCCCAGATGGTTTCCCCTTCCTTCATGGTGAAATTTTCATATTGAGGATACAGTAGTGTTCCTCTGGACCTCTTCACTTGAGGTGTTCCTTCATGAGCCACTTGCAAAGTATCCCAAATTTCCTTAGCAGTGGTACAACTTTGAATCCTCCTGTACTCGTCTGGACCAAGTCCACACACAAGCCATTTCTTGGCCTTAACTTTTTTCTCCCATTTCCTCAAGTCCTCAGCAGTGCAGTCAGCTCTTATTTTTGGCACATCTACTTCTTCAGCATTCTTCTTCATGGTAGCCAGGGGACC
Source organism: Nicotiana attenuata (assembly GCF_001879085.1). Taxonomy (NCBI): domain Eukaryota; kingdom Viridiplantae; phylum Streptophyta; class Magnoliopsida; order Solanales; family Solanaceae; genus Nicotiana; species Nicotiana attenuata. The sequence continues at coordinate 573,539 of NW_017670535.1, forward strand.
ATCAATGACAATGTCCCGTAGCTCATGGTCTTCTCCAATGATGTGATATCTCATCCTGTTTTTCCCCCAAGACTAGTACTGGCCATTAATGAGTGGTGGCCTAGCAGTGGATCGCCCTTCCCATTTTCCAGGTGGTGCGCTCATCTTGATCTTGTTCCTAAGGTGTTAGCATCTTCAAAGATAACCCGCTTCGATACCAATTGATGTTTTAACTCAATACCACACAAGAGGGGGGGGGGGGACGATTTGTGTGGTCTCCAGTATTTCGCTTAAACTGATTATGGAATGACCTGGTTCTTCTAAGTGTTCCTTAACCTACTATTGCTGAAATAGTAAATGCGAAAAGTAAAGAATACAAGTATTTTACGTGGAAAACACCTGACTCAAAAGGTGAAAAAATCATGACCTACTTTCCAGTAGGATTTTCCGAAACTTTTCACTAAATCGCTGACCAAAAACTGCATTTACAAAATACTTTTGTAAACCTAGGATTAACTCTAATCCCGTTGTGGCAAACATGCTCTAATTGTTACGACAACTTCAAGTTAGCTCTAACTTCAAGTTAACTCTAACTTGAATACTTTGAGTATCTATTTACAATTGCATCTAGATAAAGCTGAAAGGTACAATATGAAAACAACTACTACAATTGAACTAGAATAAAAGAAAAACACTTGGAACTGGTTCTTTTATCTAGTTCATGTAGCTTCAGATTTGCACACTTGAATCACACACGAACTGCTTTGCAAAAAGCCTTGTTATTTTGCTCTAATTCACGTTTAACTTCTACGTTTGTACGTCACCTGTAAAGTGAGAATATCCTGCAATTTATAGAGTTAGTAGATGAAGAAATAACTAGTCTAATGGTAGAAGATTTCTAGTTGATCTCAATTTCTAACTCCTTCCCTATCTTGGATGGTGTTCTCTTTGAGTAAGGAGTCCTCCTTATCAATTATGCAACCTTTTCGATCTGAAGATATCAATTATGCCAAGTTAAGTTTATCTCCTTCACGTGCATCCCGCATGCTCGAATCTGCCGTTTCTATGCACACAGGGGATGGACCTGGTTCATGCCTGAGTGTCCGTTGTCAATCTTCAAAACTATCCTTCACTTGGGCCAACAGGTCTAGCATGAAAATATTTGTACAATCTAGTATCAAATATTGTAATTAGTTGAATGTAAAATTTAATGTAAGACGGATGCCTTGCAATAATTGTAGATTATGTGTGAAGACGTAGCACAATAAATTAGGTTATAGTTGTAATTCTTCAAATACTATCAGAATTTTAAAGGATGATGCTATAATAGAACACCAACAACAGCATTTGCTTCTTCTGTTGGTAATAAATAAATAGCAATCGTAGTAGCGGTTAACCATCAAATTAAAGTCCGCCGGAAGAGTATTTTATGAAGGATGAAATTCTGTTAGAACAGCAACAACAATTTCTGACCACCTTTTGTTAGTAATAGCAAATATTATCTTACTGGCGGTTAGCGTCCGTCGGAAGAGTACTGAGCCAATTCAGGAAAAGAATTTACTGCTACTTTTTCCAACGTTAGAAAATATTCGTTAGAATTAAATTAAGTAAATAAAATATTTATTATTTAACTATTTTTTGACAACGGACTCTACTCAGAAATAATTTCACATAAATACAACTCACACACCTGACTTGCAACATAATAGTCTAGATACCACTTTGCAAATCTATAGCTCAAAAAATAATAGGCTAATTCCCGAAAGACAGTTTATTTTGCTCCCTCTGTATACAACCAGTTATTTTCATTCTGTTGATTTCCTTTGATTATTAAGAATTTGATAAAAAAATGCAAATCAGCCACAACGCAACTCAAAAATCCAGAATAATACGTATTATCTGAAGGTAAGAAATTCAAACACTTTTATGTGCAATTGCTGAAGCAATCCAACAGGATAAAAGAAAAATAAAAACTTGGTAAATGAATTGTAGAATCCCTCCAACGCTCATACAACACATTACACGAAAAAGAAGAAGATAAGGAAGTGTCAAACTTCTGTAGAGGCCTCTTACACACTAACAATGTATATACATCCTTATAAACTGAAAAAATATATAATTATACAATATTATACACAAATATACACATTTATACACAATTATACAATACTGTATAACTTTGTATAAACATGTATAATAGTGTATAAGAGGTGTTTGTATATCCATATACACAATTATACATTAGTATACAGTGTTGATACAAACTGCTACATAGTTATGATTTTTATCCAAACTCAATTTCAGATTCGAGACTTCAAGGTCATAATAATAATGATCAGAACTTCAAACTTCAAAATCTTCCAACATTAGTGGTTATTTTTTGGTGCAAATCAAGTTTGAGAGCTATTTATTTTCAGATCTGTGTGTATTTTCATGTTTCTTTCAAAAATCTTCTTCATTCTTCTGCTTGCCACCATAGACGACGGAGTCTTTCTTCGAGCCTCCTTCGAGCCATTAATGGCAGAACTGTGTGGGGATAGAGCAGGGGGAATAGCGAGGGCTAGGTTAAGAGAGAATGAGGGATCTATGTGGGTTAGAAAGAAAGAAGTGAGAGGCGGTGAGAGAGAGAAGGGAATGAAGAAAGAAGAAAATAATAAGAACCCTAAAAGTATGTCTTTAATAGTGGGCTAAAGGCTGAAAAGTTTTTTTCAAGTTATGTACAACATGGGCTAAATAGGGTAAGAGCTTCAAATGTGGGCCATTTTCGGTTGGACGATTAAGCTAAGTGATATGGGCTGTAATTCTTTCAATTTTAGTAATAATTTCCGACGGCTGAATTTTACGTGAAAACTAAATCTCTTTAACGTGGGTTTTCTGAGTCGTGGAAGGTTGTTATAAGAGAGAAGACACAATGACTTGTTTGAGTAGCCGAAATTCAAAAATAGTTAGATTTACAAGTGGTCATTCAAAAATAGCCACAGTTTTAAAAATAATCGAGATTTAACCATTTTTCATGTAAAGATAAATCTGAACGAAACACTGTTCAAAATCCGGAAAAATACTCCAGTATAAATACTGAAATTCTAGTATATTATACTGGAGTTCCAGCATAATATGCTGGAAGTTCATACACAGGTGCACCGATCTCCAGTATATTATGCTGGAACTTTCCGTGTTGCAGCAAAATAGTGGCTATTTTTCAATGACTTTGCAAACACTGGCTATTTTTAAATGACCACTCCGATAACTGGCTAGCCCGTGCTTTTTTTACGTTTCTTCTTTAGTTGTTGTGGTCATTCTTTACCCACACTAGATGTATCCTCTATAAGGAAAATTAACTGTAGCACCATATATAATTGTACCTCGATCTGGTTTAATGGATGGCAGTTGCCCCTTATTATAGCTGGCTGAATGATTCCAACCAGTCACGTCAAGCAATTATTCATCATAACTATATACTATTACTAGATCTGTTAGTACCATTTGGCGACATGATATCACCAGAAACAACATACTGAATCGGATATAGTTTAAAACCGGGAGAAATTCAAAAATAGTCAGATTTATCACTGGTCGTTGAAAAATAGCCAAGTTTCAAAAGTCATCGAAATTTAGCCACTTTAAATCTGAGCGAAAACACTGTTCAAAATTCGGAAAAATACGCCCGCAAATTTTACGGGAGTTCCAGCATAAGTATGCTTGAACTCCCATAAATTTTACGGGAGTTCCAGGATAACTATGCTGGAACTCCCGCAAATTTTACGGGAGTTCCAGCAAGTATAATTGTCCAGTATAATATACTGGAGTTTAGAGCACTGGTGCTCCAGTCTCCGGCAAATTTTACAGGAGTTAGCAAAGTATACCGGTCCATCATAATATGCTGGAGTTCGTACACAAATGCACCAGAACTCCCGCATATTATGCTGGACCGGTATACTTTGCTAACTCCTGTAAAATTTGCGGGAGACTGGAGCACCAGTGCTCCAAACTCCAGTATATTATACTGGACAATTATACTTGCTGGAACTCCCGTAAAATTTGCAGGAGTTCCAGCATAATTATGCTTGAACTCCCGTAAAATTTGCAGGAGTTCCAGCATAGTTATCCTGGAACTCCCGTAAAATTTGCGGGCGTATTTTTCCGAATTTTGAACAGTGTTTTCGCTCAGATTTAAAGTGACTAAATTTCAATGACTTTTGAAACTTGGCTATTTTTCAATGGCCAGTGGTAAATCTGACTATTTTTTAATTTCTCCCCAAGTTAAAGCAAAAATTAATAATGCATGAATCTTGTTTAATAATTAAGATATTTACCAAGGTTAGTTCAAAATGCAGTTGAATAGTGGATGTGGATCCATCACTTTGTCCTTCTCTATTTAAAATTTATCCACCACTCATATGTTATGGCATTACTAAATCAAACCCCTGCATGCGGATGAATTAATAATGCATAATTGTAATACAGTGATTATAATAAGGTATTATTTCTCCTTGGATGCTTGTTTGATGTATTAGAATTACTATACAATTTACAATTAAAATGTGTTTACTTTTTTAAAGAAAATAAAAGTTTGCTACTACAAGAGAGAGTTTTGTTTTAATCAATGTATTACTAAATACTAATACCTGCATTTCATCTCACATTCTTTTTCACATAAAATAATGCATGAATCACCCCATAACTTATGCATATATTATTTATGATGATACAAGAAGTAATAACCATACATTATTCTAATAAAATGCTGGATATTTTGTGAAAATTAAATCTCCTTAGCAGCAGACCAACAGTCATTTGGTTAAGGGTATGTGATAGACAAGGATATTTATCCCATGGGATAAACTATTGCACTTTTATATGGGATAGTTAATTCCACCATTTTAATACAAAATGGTTCCTGAGACTAATTAATTCCTATAACCAAATGCGTGATAAAATAATCTTGCATCTTATCCCGACATTGTTATCTCTTATACCTTAGCCTGCCGATGGAGATATTTTGATAAATCATACTCCTCTAACAATATGATAATTATATGAATTGAATTTAAATGGATAAGTGGTGATTCATATAGCTGACCCTAACTTATTTGAAACTAAAGCATAGTTGTAATTAATGTTTAAACTCCTCTGTCACTATTTCTCTGTGGTTTGCACCTCAAAGTCCTCATGCTAATAAGTCTGCAGCAGGGCTAAGGAGCTGCTCTAACAAAGAATTATTCCTCCTCAATTTTTTTTTAGACTAATTGAACAAAATAAATCATTGAAGTAATAAGTAGTTCTAGATTCTTCAGAGGAAAAAGCAACTGCCCCGAAAATTGAAAACAGAAACCGAAAGACTTTTCTTTCTGTGTGTGGGGTTTAAATAGTGCCTTTTTTTAAAAAAAGTTAAAAGTCACCATATGCAGGCAGAAATCATACTGTGCTTTCCTTCAGCTCATTTTTCTTTTGATAAGCCCTTTGAAGAAGTCAAAACTGCATCCAATGAATAAAACAACGTTAATTACCACTAATGGTCCAAGCATACATGCTAAGTTTTATCAGCAAACTAACAGCTCGTGACTGCCAAAAATAACCTAGACAAATTAGAACCAAACACAGCAGCCAATGATAGTTCCTTATCAGAAGCCATGAACTCCCAGTAAAACCATTTGCTTCAGAAATAAATTTAATGGAAGAACAGCTCATCCTTTTTCCCATTTGGTCACCTGCAAATTTAAATATCCTAAAAAAAAAAGGCAGTCCGGTGCACTAAGCTCACGCTATGTGCGGTGTCCAGGAAAGGGCCGGACCACAAGGGTCTATTGTACGCAACCTTACCCTGTATTTCAGTAAGCGGCTGTTTCCACGGCTCGAACCCGTGACCTCATGGTCACATGGCAGCAACTTTACCAGTTACGCAAAGGCTCCCCTTCTAAAATATCCTAATAACGCAAAATAATTTAGCACCTTGTTGAAATGAATGCACATTCATCTTTAGCATGAAGTGACAAAATATTCATTAGAGGGGCTAAGATCTATGGCATTAAGTTTTTCAAAAGTATAATCTTTCATGAATATTCTGATCTCTCCACATGGAATTAAAGCCATATTTGGTTTGAATAGTAGAGTATACCATAAATTTTTGACATCATACCAACTTTAAGTTAGGTAGGAATCACTGGTTTCCAGCAAACAAATTTTACTACTAATAGGTTTGAAACAGAATTCCACTATTCCCTCTTTTAAGTTGGAGTTAGGACACTTTGCTACCCAAAACAACAGTTGCAGGCTTGCAGCTTAATCACTATCGACCTCAGTCAACAGCCTAAAAAAGAGTATATCTAGTCATCGTGTTCCATCTACTTCACAATGATTGCAGCGTGGTAAAATTGCACAACCTAAATCTAACAATTGAAAAGAGCACTTGTTAACTTCATGAAAATAAAATTACAGAAGCATCCATCTCTTTCTACCCACACCTACAATCTCAGTCCAGCCTTTGTTCTCTGCGATCTTCTACTGAAGAAGATTATCATTATCAGTGTCTTAGAAGTAAAAAAGAAGCTAAGACAGTAGTTTCTTAGAAATAAACACGACTACCAAAATATTGACTCTGTGATTATAAAGATTCACAAACATAAGATGAGGGTAGTCTACATGCAGACACAAGCACATTTGGGGCCCTTTTTTCAAAGATTAAGATGTTTGAATGTGAATACATATCTAAGAAACATTTTTTCCCTCGACATTTGAATGTTTATAATTTATTTTTATTAAAAAATTTAAATTATAAAGTTCAAATAAAATAATTAAAATATTGTATCCATAAATTAGTAGGTTGTAAGGCAATAGTTGGTGGTGGGCGGCTGGTGGAATTTGGCAGTAGTGGCTAGTGGCGGTGGTTGTTGTACGATAGAAGTGGTATCGGTGATGTTGGAAGTGGTAACATTGGTGCGGTTGTGCGATGGAAATGGTTGTGATGGTGGAGGTAGTTGGTAGTAGTCGCCGGTGGTGGTGGAAGGTAGGGGTGGTCAGTAATGGAGGTGATGGCGGTGATTGGCAGTGGTAGCACTTGTGATGGTGGAGGTGGTTGGTGGTAGCGGTAGCGGTAGCGGTGATGGTTGATGGTAGTGGCGGGTATTGGTAGGTACTAGTAGCTGCCGCAATGGTGGTTGGCAATGGAGATAGTTGTGATGGTAGAGGTGATTGGTGTTGTAGGAGTAGCAGTGGTGGTTGGTGGTAGCGGTGGCGGTGGTGGTGGTGGTTGGCGATAGTGGTGGTGATTGTGATGGAGGTGGGTTGGTGGTGGTGCTGGTTGGTGGTGGTGCTGGTTTAGCTCATGGGTCAATTTGGGTTGAGCCCAAGTTAACCCATTATCTTTGTCAAAATAGCACGGTATAGCCAGTTTTCGGACTGATCATTCAAAAATAGCCAGCATTTACCAAGTCAATAAAAAATAACCACTATTTTGCTGTAACAGAGACCGCTACAACATAATATACTGGAGTTCGATGCACCTGTGTATGAACTCCAGCATATTATGCTGCACCGGTATACTTTGCTGGCTCCATTATAATATACTGGAGACTGGAGCACCAGTGCTCCAAACTCCAATATATTATGCTGGACCTGGAGTTCTAGTGTACTTATGATGGAACTCCATCATATTATGCTGGAGTTCCAGCATACTTATCCTGGAACTCCAGTATAATATGCTGGAGTTCAAGTATACTTATGCTGGAACTCCAGCATAATATACTGGCGTATTTTTCCGGGTTTTGAACAGTGTTTTCGCTCAGATTTATCTTTACATGAAAAGTGGCTAAATTTCGATTACTTTTGAAACTGGGCTATTTTTGAACGACCAGTTGTAAATCTGGCTATTTTTTAATTTCACCCATTATCTTTAAATCCCATTCTGACCCATTAAGCAGCCCAAATACAAACCATGAAACTCACCCAAAACAAAAGGATCTCAACACAACTTATCTAGAAATTTACTTAGTTGCCTCAATTTTACCTTTTTTTTTTTATATATTTTCAACTTTCTGCACCACCCCGAACCCCCCCCCCCCCCCCTGCAAACCCGCTCAAAAAAAAAAATACTTTTTTTTTGTATTTTCAACCGCGCAAACCCCCTCAAAAAAAATTTCTTTTACTTTTTTTTTTTTTGTATTTTTAATTTTCTGTCTTTTCGTTTTTCTGCTCCACCCACCCCCACCCGCAAAATATTTTTCAACTTACACATATTAAGGTAAAAAGCTTTTTTATGCAAGATGAGCATGGTTCTAAAATATGGGTCAAGTTGGGCGGTTGGATTATGATCCATTGTTTAGCCCATCTTGACCCAGCCCATCTTAGCCCAAGTACACTTTGGGCTGGGTTGGGCAATGACCCATTTATTGACCTAACCCATCTTCACCCGCCCAAATTCAGCCGAAACCGCCCATTTGCCACCCCTAGTAGCGAGCAGTCGTGGTGCTGGTTGATGGTCATTGTGTAGTGGCTGGTGGCTAGTGGTGGTTGTGGATAGAGTGGTGGTGAAAAACCTCTTTGCAATTTCTTTTGATGAACCTTTTAATAATATTAAGACAATGTTGAAGAGCTGAATGATCCAGATCTATTCAAACCCATTAAACGGTTAAATCGTTAAAAAAACAAACAAATGACGCCTTAAAAGAAGCACTAGCAAATCAAGTATTGATATCCACCCAATAATTAAGTATTGGCAAAGGAACACTAAAATTGGTCCATATCAACATTTTTTTCTTTGTCCAAAGTCAGTTGAGAAATTTTCTGCAAAACGAGTTGAAAAGATATGATAGGCAAACGTTAACATGTTTAGCTCAAGACAAACCTGTTGCCATCTGGGTGTAGCTCACACATTTGACCATCATCTGTGATTCCTAATAAGTACCCTGAGGATGTCAAACCCTGAAAGTAGAATGATCTGTTTATGTAACAATTACACGGACAAGGCGGTTTACTAGAGCAAGGACACCTAAGATAAAGTATGAAAATATGTGGTCACCAATCAAAACTTCAAAGTGTGCACACTTCATATAATTGACAAGGGTGCATGCTTCGGCTGAGTGACAATACGAAGAATAATAATCAACATTATCACAAGCATAAAGTAAAGAGTGATGCACGTCCTATTATGGAAGGGAAGTATAAAAATCAAACATTTAACAGTAAACATAGAGCTCTACAGGTTTCCTACCCCCTTCACAAGAATAAGCGGCAGCTATTCATCTATGCTGCGCGGACTCTCCAAAATGATACCGCACCCGTGTAGGATCCTCCAAAAATACACTATTTTTGGAGGATCCGACACGCACCCAACAACATTTTCGGAGAGTCCGAGCAACATAGCTATTCATAACCTCTCTTGTATGAGATGCTTTATATCTATTCAGAAATCTTTCATCCAAATTCATCTTGGCTAACAGTACAGTTTCTTATACTTCTCTCTAACCCAGGATGTTGAATCCAGTTTAACCCATGGATAATGTATCGGGTAAGAAAATCAAATTGAGAACTAAATGGGAAAATATATTAGGTAACTTGTAAATTGCACAACTCCTTAAATTTTCCTAAGCATACACAGTTTCTTGGTGTCTTAGGAGCAAAGTCCACATTTAAACTCCCAACATGAAGCCAAAAAAAAAAGAAAGAAAGAAACTTTTAGTCCTATTCTGCAATAAACACAAACACAATTAGAGACATATCAGGATTTAGTAAAATCATTAGAAAATAAGAAAAACATGAATATTTAATTTCTATAGAACCCCTTCACACCCAAAACCTTCTTTTTCCCCTTAGCATAAAAGCATGCCATTGTGGAAAAGCAACTTGCTAGCACCCTCGCCGAACCCCTCCTCACGACGTTCCACACTCCATTCTCACCGGCATTCCCCAAAGTCTCCCAAATACTTTGACGTATCAATAAAGAAGCTTATTTTATTTCCTTTTTTGGTAATAGTATCGTATTACTGAAAGAAGAAATAAAGAGTTGACTAAAGACATATGGGAGTTTCTAGGTAGCTTATACATATTTAAGTGAAACTGTCGAATATTATCACATCAACTTTAATTGCCTGAATGTTTATGAAGCTACTTGATTAAATTGACTTTCCAACTGAATTACTAACTTGATTCAAAAGGTATAGTTCAGCTTCCTTTTTAATCATTTTTAGAAGGCAGGTGAAGAAGGGAACAGTTCAAACATTCAAGCAACAGGAAAGGAACCCATCAAAGTCACAGTTACAAGAAGGCTTGATTGTCCCATAACCTCCTTCAAGTGTTTTGCTAGAACCAATTCAAAGGGGCTATTAGCTGCACTTAGGCGCTTTTATGGCAAATTTCCTTTCTAATTACTCCCTCCGTGTCTATTCATGTGGAACCGTTTGATTGGTCACAGAGTTTAAGAAAGAAAAAAATACTTTTGAAACTTGTGGTCATAAACAATTAAACATACCATGACATCTCTGTGGTTATAAAAGCATGTCATTAAGGGTAAAATTGAAAATTGGAAGTCTAAAGTTAAATCATTTTCACATATAGAAAGCTGCCATTCTTTTTTGGAACAAACTAAAAAGAATGAGGATCGAACTGCTCGTTTGAAAAATGAGGGGGGCGATAATGCACTTTACCGCAACTAAAATAATATAATATAATAAAAATGTTAATATAAAGTTAGAGAAAAAAGGAAATTCTAATGGTTGCGGCTGAACCACAAAAAGGTACCAAGATGAAATTCAATCTTAGTTTGGATTAAAAGCACTATGCATATCTGCTTATTGTACCAGCTTCAGATTCACTGCAAGGACAGCTCATTCCCTCTGAACATGTTCAACTTTATGCAATTAACAATTTCAGATCTTAGATTTATAATTATTGAGCTTTATAATGAATAAACATTATTTTCACACATTCCTTTGACGTTTAATTGGTTGGTATAATTTTGCAAAAGAAGTTTGTCTTCACAGGCGTTTCTCAGCATCCTAATTGTAAGCTTATTAAAATAAAGGAACTGTTAGTAAAGAGAACCTTACGATGGTTTTAGTTGTTACCTTAAGCGAGTCTAGCTTTTAAAGAAAATTAAGGACTTATCAAATGCATTAATAAAGACGAGAATTCTATGCGATCATGAATTAGTCACAAATTTAAGTTTTAATAACTATATTTATAACAATAAAACCTAAGTAACAGATCTTGTAAGTTTACAAGAAAATCGTCGATAATTGTTTTTGACAAGCTTTCATACAATCCTTGAGTCATACAGCTTCAGCAAATCTCGTTTGTCGCTTTTTGTTAATTTAGTTAGGAAAGAATTTAGCATACACCAATTGAATTAGACCAAAGGTCCTTTTCTCTGGGCAGACCGCTGATCTTTTGTTCATTTTATCCATTGAACTAAGAAAAGATGATTAATGTGTTTATTCATTTATTCAAGTTTTGAACAATTTTAGGAAACTCATTGTGTTACCCGTTGTTAGAAATCCTTTACCAGTTTCAAGTGCTTAAGTGGCCATTTCAGTCTTCCATTCAGATAACCCTAAGAGAAAGATTGAATGGAAGCCGTTGACATAAGGCCTATGCTAAAACACCCAAAAGCTCCGCCAAAAAACCACCACATTGTAACTGCACAGTACTATCAGGTGGATTCCCCTTTCCATGCACCTTAATATGTTATCTGCAAAGCATACTAGAAGATATACCTGTTGGAGTTTAAATGACATATTGCTGTGAAGAAGCAGCCGTACTAGATTTGAACTCAGATTCAAATAGTTACCATATTCTTAAAAAAAAAAAAAGAAATAGACAAGGCGTAATACTGAAAATTGAATGGTGCCCAATAAAAGTTTATATCTTAGGAAAAGTAACTGAGAGATTCCACTCAAACAAACCTGAATGGTGACTACAGTATCAACAAATTGGTCCTGATCACCACTTCTCTCCTGCACAATAACCCTTTGTCCACTATATTTATGTGGGCGAGCAGAAGAATACCAGTTAATAACTGACTAGATATTATCTTGTTACACTTGAATTCAGTAAAAAAATGAAGTAGAATTCACATTAACTTAACAGGTGTAAGGGTTGGCCAGATTTTAAAATAAAGAAGCATTCTAAAGGAAGACGAAGCTAAATTAACAAAATGAACCATGTGGGTATCCAAAAAAGGTTACATGTTTTGTCCACCATAAGTTGGTTTCATGATAACACAAGTAAAGTGTTCTACATCTGAATAAGGAAGAAACGGCACAGACATTTCAAGTGTAGGTGTGTAGCATGTAATCAAACACAAACAGGGTACCTTTGGGCTTGGTCAGTGGTAAACTTTCCTAGACTCCTAATTTCTGCTAATGAATCAGTATACTGGTATAGGATATGAGCTCCATTCAATTTCCTCTATACCTTTTTTTGGATATGTGAACTTCATTTTAATATTAAAAGAAGGATAACACTATTACCAGAAGAAAGAAAAGAGAGGAAAAATAAGAGAGATGAAGGCCAGTTGAGGGGGCAGAAAATACCATATGACCATTTTAAGAATTTGTAGATAGAACTGGAATATCTGGAGATCTCCCAAGTATCGCCATCCATCTTTATCTTCAGCTTATTTTGATGTCAATTCTTTCTTACAAAGTTACAATATGAGGATTTCTTATTCCCCCATTTCTCTTAACCAATTCCTAGTAGAGCTTTGATCATTTTGACTGTTGAGGCTACAACTTTAGCTCCACAGAACAGGATTCTTTCTTCATAGTTACAATTTTTTGGAGGATGATTAGATGAACATTCACCTCATAGGCCCACAAGCTCTTGGTCCATCTTATTCAGGATGAAGCTATGGTCATTTTCTGTCATCTGATGGACGAGAAAGGTTGCCTTTGTTGGACCTAGTATTCCATGTGTATCTCCAGCTTCGTCATGGCTATCCTTCAGGTATGAATCTATCCTAACCTCCCCCATCACCAAAGAACCCTGTTACTTAGGATCGGCCATTTATCCAGTACATGTACATTGAATTTAGCACATATTTAGCGTGTTTTGAAATGCAAGTGAACTACCCAGCCCCAAGTCCATTTAACATTGTTTAAGAGTCTCTTTTATAGTCAGAAGAATCGCAAGCTGTAATTGTTATATCACAAAACTTTAGGTTGCTCATCTAGGAATATTCTTTGTCCTACTATCCAACAATGCTAAGAGAATTTTGACTTTCTCCTATTTTACCCATCAAAAGCACATTCCAGTACAAGAAGATGCCCACATGTATTAGAAGTAAGCAAAGGATCAACTTTACGGGATTCCCATAGCATAAAGTTCTCTGCTTTGTAAAGAGTTTCAAATTGCAATAGCATAGGATAACAGATGTTCGAATCTACAGTAACTTTAAAAAGTACTTACCTGTGTAACCAAGTCCTATAATACAATCCTTCAAGAGCTTGAAATCCTGCATGCACACAGCAAAATGCATCACTATTTTCATTACTGTACCAACATATGCAGAAAAAGGGAGTGTGTGTGTGTGTGTGTGTGTGTTGGGGGGG
>NW_017670535.1:587078-597371 GCF_001879085.1 Nicotiana attenuata
GTGTGGGTCGGGGGGGGGGGGTTAACATAGCCCCCTAGAACAAGTAGCTCGTTCTCACCTAAAACCACTCCATGATTTTCAGGTAGCGGTTCTAAGACCATCAGAAAAAGCAAAGAATGCAGTTGATAGAAAAAGCACAAAACTGAGGATATGAATTCCTAGCATCTAATACACAACGCCTCGGAATACCACCTCACAACAATTTCGAAGGATCTCAAATTTCCATGACTAACTAATACCCTTGACAGCAAGCTCAACATTAACCAACCAAATGAAAAAAATATAGGATTATTCTCTTTAATGAACCTCCATTTCATCTGCTGAAACTAAATAACATCTCAATGGGGGAAAACGGATATGCCAAAAATAGACCTGCTAAGAAAATGGCAGAGGCAAGTGGAAAGAAAGTCTAGTATATGATAATTTTGATATTATCACTGAACTAACACTGAGAACAGGGAGAAGAGAGGCTAGTATGGTTTGATATACATAGTTTTGTGACAAATTCTAAATAAAATTAGCAAATTAAAATCTCATCAGCATCACCACAACTATGCTTAATATTATTGAAATCTTCCTACAAGAACCAGCTTATCTTTGGCACTGTGAAAATATGTGAACAGCTCGTAGAGACAAGGACTCCCCACATTCATATTGGATGTTCGCTAACTTTATTTCATTTTGTAACATCAACAGGGCCCACCAAGAAAGAAAGAGCAAGGGGACAAGGGAGGAGAAAGAGTTATCTTCTCACAAACATTACTTTTTTGTTCCATTTTATGTGACACTCTCTCCTTTTTAGTTTGTTCAGAAAAGAATGATACCCTCCTACATTTAGAAGCAACTTAACTTTAAACTTACCATTTTACCTTTAATCACATGATTTATAGCCACACAATAGTCATGGCATGTTTAAGATCTAAGTTGCTCGGACATGGCAGTTTAGGTGCCGCACCCGTGTCGACACAACACCAGTATAAGTGTGGGTATGGGATCCGTACCGGATTTGGTCAAATAATTTTGGATACTTTGACCACGACGAACGGAAAAATACTAGACGAGATACAATTTGATTCCCGAAATCAGAACCAAAACTAGGGTAAATTTGAAGAAAATAGCATACCTTATCTAGAAGATTAATCCTTTATTTATCTACAACTTGAGAATAAAAATGAAAATCTACACTCTACAAGGTATACGTAAGTATTTCACAATTTTTTCTATAATTTAGAGATATTTTTATATTTTTATTTTTTGAACTATTTTTAGCCGGATCCCTGAACCCGTATCTGTACTAGGATCCATATCCCGAATCTTAGAATTTACATTCCGAAGGATCTGACCTCTAGATCCGCACCCCGTGTCCGAGCAACTTAGTTTAAGATCACAAGTTCCAAAGTCTTATCTTTCTTAAACTCTACACCCAATCATACACCTTCACATAAGATTAAACGAAGAGAGAATTTGATGACCCGCCAATATTTGGATATTACTCAATTAGATGTTAGCAAACAGCAATTTCGTTTTTTTAATTATTTTTTTGGATAACCGAAAACCCCCTTATGAGCTAGCTGACCCAACACTAGTTTGCCCACAGGTTCGACACTCGGAGTGTTGGCCTGCCCCTCTATCCCACTTCCACTTATATACAAGGTGTGTGTCAATAGCAGGGCAGACAACAATGTCTTATTGCAACATGAAATTAAAGAACAAATGAAAATTCAAAGGTAAAACATGATTATAATCTCTAAATGAGTTGATCAAAAGAGGACTGGACAGGTTTAAAGGCCTGGTTGGAGATCTTTTCCCTTTATCATTGGGGTTTTAGGATTTTCGCAAATGCTGAAGATTTTCGAATGTTTAAGATAGCTCTGTTTCTGAGTTCGAGAAGTTAAGTGTTTTAGGAAGCTAGGTGTATTGCTATTTAGCCGCATTGAAGGTTCTCGTTAGTTACAATTGTGCCACTTGACTTTGCTTGGGAAATCTAGTCCCTGAAGTTTTGTATTTCAACAATTGAAAATCAGATTGTATACACTATGGTTGCTCAAATGAGTAGATAATGGCAATTTACCTTGTTCTGAGAAAACATCATACAGGTTCTCAAATTTATTGAAAAAGGCTGCAATAACATCTTCTCTCTTCAATTCACGTGAGAGAGGATCCACTTTCTTTAAAACAGCATTCAAGCATGTAGTAGGCTTCTCATTCCCGACATTCAGTCCAACTCCTGTGAAATAAGTATCAATACCCAAGCACTCCATGTAGTTTCTCCAAATTGATACAATGAGAGGAGATAGAAATAATTACAGATATTCATCAGTCTACTTAGAATGATCCTGAGGGGTGTGTGTGTGGGGGGGGGGGGGGGGGTAAGAAAGTTAGCTATGTTAAAAAAGACTGCAAGTGTAAGAAAGATTGCTGACTAACCAAATTCATTAAGTTTGCAACATCTGAAAACCCGTCAAGTTTGTACTTAGCATGCAAACTTCTATAAATCGAAGGAAAAAATCCATTTCCGGTATGAGGAAGAATATATAGTGAATATCATTGAATGAGTGAAACGTTTTTTTTGTTGGATAAGTTGACAAGTGAGACAGTTTACCAGCACTAACATAGAACTTCTTCGACCTATATACCGATGTGCTAAGAATGCCACCCACTTTAACGCCACCTAAATACAGATCATTTGGCCACTTTATTCGAACATCAATCTCTGGGGTTCCCTGTGGCACATTATGTAGCCAAGAATAACAAGGAAAAAAGGTAAGCATATCAACAGACGTTCTATGTAAAATAAACTACTACATGTAACGCTTAGCTTCTATGCAGCACACAGCTAGTTTCTACAAATTCTGTCCTACCACTCCTCTTTTTTCCATCTGCGTCCAGTTAGCATTGTTCAAATACACTACCTATATGTGCATGAGTGAGCAATTAGGACCATTCTATTAGCCAAGTACCATAAAATTCAGGAAACACTCTCTTTTCACGAATACAGCACAATACATGAAGAGATAAATCATTCGTCATTTATGCATTTGTAGACGAAAATAAAGTAATTAATAGAAAAGACTGATAGAGAATCTTGTAACTCAAGAAGAACCAACAAACTACATCAATGCTCCAGATCATAGACAGTTGAATTAGCTGAGTCTATCTGAAATTAGATTTAAGTGTATCCTACATTGACTAATTCAAAGGGCCCTGATATTTATCCAAATTTTCCTTTTACAATCACTCTAGTCCCGAATACCTCCTAACTCAACTAACATTCTTTCGGGAACATGATATCCTCTTTAGCAGACCAATCAGCACTAACAAATAATAGTCCACAAGACTGTATACAATTCTTCACAGACCATCCATCAATAACTGCTTAAATTTCGCAGTGCACGAACTAAATGGCAAAACTATATAAAATATATGTGTAAAACTATAATGTTTCAATTGATACAACCAGATAGAGGATATAAAACTTACAAAGACATGTGAGAAAACTTAAGTTCATTGTTTATGCAATTTGGACATAAAATCACACTTATCTCCTTCTTACTTTTCCCATACATTACTTTACCATTCCAATTTCAATTTCAGGATGCCAGTACACATCTTTCTAATATAAGTACTTACCTTTTCCAAACAGACAGCCTTAATGGCCTCTGTCATGGCAAGACAGACGACATACTGTATATGTGGCACCACTCTACCGTCCTCCATTTGTATTGAAAAAGAAAACAGAAGGCAACCCTTTGGTGATTCCCACACATTACTCGAACGGCCTTCAGATGTAAAATAAATACATAAGTAAATCAAAGTAAAACATAAATAATTTGGGCAAACATGATAAGAGCAAAAAATCTCCAATACATTAAATAGAGCAACTACAATTTTTTATACCTAGTTTATGACAGTGATGCATTTTTCTTAATGTTTTTCAATTGCACAAATAACACCCTAACTTTGAAACAACGATAAAGAACAGGACTTTCTCTAACTTCTGTTCATTGTTAATGGAAAAGGTTACACGCAAAACTACACATATTTACACTTTTTTAAAGGTCCAAACAGCCGTTCTCAATATTTCATAGTTTGTGGAGGGAACGAAACCTATCATTTGGTGCCAAACTCCACCTCTAATCTCCTTATACAGTGTTCAGCCTTCTTAACATAGCTATGGAAGATGCACTCAAGGTTGTGGCCTAGTGGTCAATGAAGTAGGCTGAGAATCGCAAGGTCTCAGGATTTGAGCATTAGGTGATTTCTTCACATCCGTCCAAGCCTTGGTTGGACGGAGTTATCCGGTAGCTATGCTGGTGAGATAGCACGTACCTTGCGGAATGGTCGAGGTGCGTGCAAGCTGGCTAGAACAACACGATTATAAAGAAAAACATAGCTGTGAAAGTTGATCGTTTTATATGTCATAGAGAACAGTCCAGTTCTATAATTATTTCTTATTGTTGCACAAAATGGACTACCAGCATGTGCTAATTAGCACTTAATTGGATTGTAACACAGACGTAAACTGTTATTTACTGGAACATAACCGTCCTACGTTTGAAAGTGTACAACTCAAATCAAAACAAAAAACTGGACCTTAGAAAGTTAAAAACGCACAAATGCAATAATCTTTATAAAAAAGACCGCATACCTCTCCCTTTCAGTTGAACATCCGCAACACACACCGTACCAACTGGGAAGTCAGAGTTATTTCTGCCATATACAAATTATTAAATTAACAGAACCAAAATTCAGTGTCAATAACCAATAAGCAAGCAGGCTTAACTTGTCATTAATGATTTTTCACAATAACAAACAAGTAACTATAAGAATTTTAGAGTTATATACAGCATCAGTCTAAAATAACATGTCAACAAAAAAAATATCTACAAGGAAAGTCTCAGTATTGGATTTTGTAGAACATAACTTAAGTATGGAAATATAAGCAAAAGCTGAGCATAGGGAGTGGGTAATTTACTGTGAAATAACGTCATGAGTAGAGGACAATCTGGGAGAGTAAATGAGGAGTCTCCCAAAACGCCTAGTCGAAAGGGAGTTGAAGTATTCTTCAATTCGAAAAGCGTCGTCGTTTTCCAATTTCACCTCGGAATGCAGAACAAGCTCAACTCCTTCACCAGTTTTAAGGGTATTGTTATTCTTGAGTACCTTTGCCACGTCATTATCCTCCTCTGATTTTCCAGAAAGTAAAAGAAGCGTATCTGCAGATGATTCCATTTTTCTTCCCAGGACGTGTGATGATGAGAAAGCTTTGAGATTGTTTGATTTTGAACTGAAAATTTTGGGAAATTTTTGTAAAGAATGGTAAAGAGAGGCGCTGAAAAAGATACCTTTGAATTGAGAAATCATCAGACGGAGAAATTAATGACCTGTGTTTGTGCCAGAGTAGTTTTTGTTATACTGTCAACAACAAGTACAAGGAATTATGCATAATGTACTACAGGTTAATTGCACATATATAACATGACTCAACATGTTCCCAACAAATGTTCAATTTTTAACGGCATCGAATCAAACTAAATTAAATATATAGGACTAATGGAGTAGGTGTATTCACGTGATGTGAAATGTGTTTCCATGAAGATTAATTGATGTGGAAATCTTTTATTTTGGATATTAAATTTATAATAGTATCATTTTCGGTGCTCTATTAGGTATTAATAACTTTTTGTACTAATAATAAACTAGGTGATGCTCTCAAGAACAAAGATAAAACGAAACCAACCAAGAAACCTCGAGTATCTCTATTCGGAGATAGGTGAGGAAACTCCCTTGAACTTCCTTCTTGAATGAAGCTTAATTTTCATATTCTTGATAGGATAACACATCAGAATGTACCAGTTTTTAACCATCAGTTGGCCTAATTTGTACAGGATTCTTCCACAAGAATTGGGATTTGCAGCTTTCCTTTTCTTCTGTGGATGCTATGATGTTCTTTATGGGAAAAGCCAATCCTTCTTTTACATCTTTTTTCAAGTTATTACATTTACAATTGCTGGATTTGGCTATATTGGCACCATAGTCCCCTCATAATTGCACAAACAAGAATTTTTGTTGCTGCATTGCCTCTTCTATAAAGAAAATACAAGTATAAGTCCGGCAACCATTTTTGGAAGCATAACAACTCGAACCTCCAGAGAAATATTTTCTTAGAGATGCAATGCTGATAAAAGGGATGAAAAGCAAAGAGATGTTTGTATTAGCACAGAACACAGAAGAAGCATGCATTAGTTGAATAGATAGATTGTATTTTTCTTCTATTGAAGTGTTTTCTTTGTGTGACATTGTAATTCTTTAGCTTGTAAGTCATACTAGTATAGTACCCGCGCGATGAGCGGATAAATTATAAGAAAAGAAGAGTGTACAGAGATAATAAAAATATGTATATTGCAAATTAGAATTAGCGATCGAATACAAAAGGAGTAAAATTAAAAATAAATAGATGAATTTTGTTGAGAGTAATATAGGTGGCTACGTATGAATGAAGTGCATGACAGTAGTATTTGAAGAAACTTTCCAAAACCTGTGAAGCTAGTTCAGACGTATGGTGATCTCCAACACCTATAACGAAAATTATAAAGTCAAACATCAAAATTTTGAGTATAATTTATAACGCATGAAGTCATATTAAATAGCATTTCATTGTTTACCTTATTTATGTTCATCGATGAAATGAAGCAACTTGACAGATAGATAAAGTATTTATCTTTGATAATTGATGTATTAGCTGTATTTTTTTACAGAGCATCAACGAAGAGCAGTAAAGAAAAAAACAAATGGTCTGAGCAACAGAGAAATATCAGATAGTACTTTTACTATCCCTCGCAAATGTTGTTATGTAAGACTGTGGTTGTATCTACATTCATTCCAACATTGAATTATAAGGTGCATGCCTTCCACATTGATGGAACAATTGTTGTTTTTATTGCAAAAAATGTGGATTGTACGACAGAATATATCGTTTCCAAGAAGATGGTCTTTGTACGAAATGGTTAATTTTTTTTTAATTGGAGATTAGCATGCACCTACCATCATGAAACTATTTTAACGCATATTGTAACGACCCGACCGGTCATTTTGCATTTTTAAACCCCGTTCCCTTAAATAAGACTTCCCGCACTTGCTTACGCTAATTTATGACTTGCGGGGATGGGTGGTTCAGAAGTTAGAAGAGCTTTGAGCAAGAATAAGTCTAGTTGCTTCTTTAAGTTTCTTTAAAAAGGCCAAGTTTGACTTCGGTCAACATTTTGGGAAAACGGACCCAGAATCGTGATTTGACAATTTCTGAGGGTCCGTGGGAAAATATGGGACCTGGGCGTATGCCCAAATCGAATTCCGAGGTCCCTAGCCCGAGTAATAAATTTTTATGTGAAATTGTTAAGTTAAAGTTTCAAAGGTTTAAATAAACTAAGAAATCATTGTTTTCCTAGGTATCGTGTTCGGATCTCGATTCTGAAACTTGGTACAAGTCCGAAATATCAGCTAAGACTTACCCGTAAAATTTGGTGTCAATCCGAGTAGTTTAAGGGCGTTTTGACCCGTTGGAGGAGAATTAAGAACTTGAAGTTCAATGATTTGATTCATTTGGTTTTGCGGTTGATTCCCCGATTTAGCGTTGTTTTGAGTGTTTCGAGGGTTCGAGTAGGCCCGCCTCGTGATTTCAGACTTGTCGGTATGTTCGGGCGGGGTACGGGAGCCTCGAACGTCAAACGAGCGAGGCTCAAGTGAAGTTAGAATTTGGAAAATGACTGAAGGTTGCTGCTTCTGTCATAACCGCATCTGCGGTTCTTGGACCGCAGAAGCGGGACCGCAGATGCGGTCAATACTTCGCAGAAGCGGAGAAGGGGCAGGCCAGGGGAAACCGCAAAAGCGGCCCAGGGACCGCAGAAGCGATTCCGCCTATGCGGCCCCCAGACCGCGGAAGCGGTCGAGCCCCAAATCCCAAAAGCCGCAGAAGCGGCCAAATTCCGCAGAGGCGGAAATACTTCCGCAGATGCGAAAATAACTGGGGGCAGAAGGATTCATTAATACGAACCCAAACTCATTTCCTCCATATTACTCTCAACACTTAGGCGATTTTGGTGATTCCAAAGAGGAGGCTTCAACATAACATTTCAAGGTAAGTAATCCCCACTCATTTTTAGTTCAAATACATAAACATTAGGTAGATTTAACACTAAAAATTAGGTAAAATCAAGCGATTTGAGCTAGACCTAGGGTTTAATGAAAACTAAGGTTTTATCACATAATTTGCCATGTAGTGAACTAGAAATCATATATTTATGATCCTTAGGTGATAGAGAACAACTTTCTTCGAAAAATCTCGGAGTCCGGGCACGTGGGCCCGGGGTCGGAATTTAGGAAACTTGTGTAAATGGTTAGGAAATTGTTTAAATAGCTAGAATTCAACCTTGTAAGCCTTTATTTACTAGTTCTTACTTCGTTTGATTAGTTTGGGATTGTCCGGCTTCGAATTAAGGACTTGGGCTCGTTCTTGGACATTGGAAGTGCACTTTGGAGCGAGGTGAGTCTCCTTTCTAACCTCGTAAGAGGGAATTGTCCCCTTAGGTTTAGTGTTTGAGTGTTTATTGCTAAATGCGGGGACTACGCACGCGTTAGGTGACGAGAGCCCGTGCGAAGCTACTACTATGATAAATGTCCGGGTAGCTTAGGACCTACAACATGCCTATTAAATATATCTCTTATGTTAAATCGTTGTTATGAACGTCTACCGTGTACTAGAGACTTAAGAGGGGATAGGAGCATATTTGTATAGTTAATTAAGTTTGATTTGGTATCCTTGACCATTTATGTGCCATGTGTGTGAACTTGATATTTCATCCTTATTTGTGGATCGGGCTGATCGCCTCAGTATGAATAGATGCATCTATAGGCACGCCGTCGACCCTCGGCAAGTGCACACTTTATTTCTGTTGGATCGGGTCGTCGCCTCGGTATTATGTGCGCATGTAAATTGTGGAAAAGCCTATACATGCTTTAATTTGCCATTATCTCCTATGATAAATTATAAACTTGATGCTGTAATGTTCTTGACTTATACCACTTGCCATAAACTGTTGATACTTGTAAATTCCATGATTTGAATACATCATATATATATATATATATATATATATATATATATATATATATATATATATATATATATATATATATTAATTGACCTTAGTGAGTATCGAGTCGACCTCTCGNTCTTAGTGTTTTCTCAGTTTCCTTGAAGCATATCCAATTAAACTTACCGTGTTGCATTAGTATGCCGCCCAATCCCACTCTGGAGTCATCATAATAAATGACATAGCCTTCTGCATTAAACTTCATACCTTGTTATTGTGCGAAAATTTTACGACTTGAGGCTATACTGATTTTGCAGAAATACTTGTTACGTATACTCTTCTTTCACCTATTCTTGTTTTAACGCCTCCTTTATTAAGTTCTTTTATAATATGATGTGATTAGTATAGTGGGCAAGTGGTTATAGTGGGGCATTATGGATGATTTGTGAAGGGAGATGTGAAGTAGTGGGGAGGAACATGACGATTGTTGATGGGAGTGGGAAAACGTGTGGGAAATATGATAACAGAAACAACTGCATATTCAAAATTCTGAAAACGAAAACTGTAAGGATAACAATTAATTGAACAGGTATAAGCATAACGAAAAAGGCTAACGAAAAGGCTAAAAAGGCTAAAAATTGGAGTATAAGCATAACGAAATGTTCAGTTTATTATTTGAATGCTTTTACGTTGAGTACAACAGTAAGTTAATTATAATTGTGAAAATGATGTGCTGGTTAGGTTCACACGTTCAAATATTCATAATGTAACGTATATAAGTCGGATCACTTTAACTATTATCAGAATGACGCCTAACTAACGAAAAGTAATTACTGACTTTGCAACAAACTTGTCATACCGTATACTTATAATACGAATGGACCTATTGAGTAGCGAAATAAACAGATGGAAATGGTAGTGTGATATGTTCGTATTCGACAAATTTTTTCAATACAATTGATTATGTATTGGTGTCGAAGTAAATACAAACTAAATCGCAAAGTTTGGTAGAAGGGAAAACATGAAATGATACAAATATGTTGTTCATAACTAATAAACTACTAAAATAAGTTATAACAGCATGATTTTTTTCGCTAACTGTTACATATGCAAAGATCAAATGCTGTTTTCTTCTTTATATACATTCCGTCGATATTATTTCCAGAAATCAGTGCATTCGAATCTTCTTGTAAAACTGTAGCGG
>NW_017670535.1:601290-602245 GCF_001879085.1 Nicotiana attenuata
ATTTAGGTACGCAGCGTAATTTAAGTCAGTTTACTAATAAGATGACAACACAATTACAGTTTTACATAATAAATTATCCCATTCACATAAAATATAGTATATTCATGTCCATGATTCTATCCTATATTTCAATTAAAAACAGTAACCATAAGTGATATAATTGGGGTGGTGTGTTTGGATGTTTGAGTATTAAATAAAAGAGTTGAATTTGTTAAAAGAAATTCGACATTCACTATTTTAGTCAAGGCAGATTAAATTTCTTAATTTTAACCAAGTACTCTAGATTTCCAGTTCAATCAACATCTGAATATATTAAATCAAGCAAAGGGAAGGATCGTTGCAGTAGCAGAAACTGAACTTGATCTTGTATTCACTACGTAAAATCAAAATGTTAAGTAAACTCAAAAAAGGGAGATATTTTTAGCAGCAAAATATAAACTTGATCTTGTATTCAATGTGATGTATAATATAAAATGTACAGGTGTTACTGTAGTACAAGATATTTTGAATAGCCCTTTGGGCAGCAACATCTATTCATGGCTAGATAGTGATTCAAAATATTGAGGCTATACTGATTAGGTAAACAAAAATTATGTAAATCGTAAATGTGCAAACAGTGCATTAAACTTCATACCTTTGTTATTGTGCGAAAATTTTACGACTTGAGGCTATACTGATTTTGCAGAAATACTTGTTACGTAATACTCTTCTTTCACCTATTCTTGTTTTAACGCCTCCTTTATTAAGTTCTTTTATAATATGATGTGATTAGTATAGTTGGAAAGTGGTTATAGTGGGGCATTATGGATGATTTGTGAAGGGAGAAGTGAAGTAGTTAGAACAACTTGTGTTGACTCCTCCCAAAAGGTTTGAGCAAAACAAGGTCACACTGAAGGTGCCAAAGATGTACGTACCAAAGGGGACCTATATGGCGGGCGATAATTTCACCCAGGCT